>NW_021857958.1:0-988 GCF_006229205.1 Suricata suricatta
TTTGTTTTTTAACCATGGTCAACTCTGAGTATTAGTCAGTAGGGTAGAACTTGTCTTGGGTCTTTCCTATTCTTCTTTATGTTGTGTATTTCAGATATCATTTAGGGGTTTCTTGTTTTCTTGCTCTCAGTCAGCCGTGTTGATCTTTCTTGGGTGGTAATAGAATCCAGATCTTTTTCATTATGCTCCTTTACCAAAATATATGAACTGTGTTTCCTGCTTTTCTTCTTTAGTAATCTCCTGTTCAACCAGGGAGTTGTGTTAATAGCCATTAGTGGGTTATCACTCCCCCCAGCCTTTAGTTAAAAACAGATCAGCTAGGAAATATCTGCACAAAGGCCTTGCCCGATCTCTTAAATTGTACCAGGAGCAGTCACTTCTGTGAGTGCCTGTTGTACTTGGAGGTGGGGGTTCACTTTGGCCTTCCCCTGCTTTTGCTGCTTGGAGCAATCGAATTGTCTCATCTCAGGTCTTCAGCTCAATACTCAGGGCCAGGGTCACGGGGAGTGTGTAGGGTCCCATGCTGGCTTTAATGTTTTCCTGCTGTTACCATGAAAGTTTTTTAAAGATTTTTTTAAAATGTTTATTTATTTCTGAGAGACAGAGAGACAGAGCATGAGCAGGAGAAGGGCAGAGAGAGAAGGAGACACAAAATCTGAAATAGGCTTCAGGGGCTGAGCTGTCAGCACAGAGCCCTACACAGGGCTTGAACCCACAAACTGCAAGATCATGACCTGAGCCGAAGTAGGCTGCTTAACTGACTGAGCCAACCAAGCACCTCCCCCAGCCTTTTTTTTTTTTTTTTAAACAAGGGCCTTCATTTCCCTTATAAGCTAGGCTCTGGAAATAATATAACCATCCCTTGCTTTAGTAAGCTTTTATTCTTTGTGGGCTTTCTCTCCTCCGTTTGCTTCCAGCTTTCCCTGTGGGCTTCCTGGGCTGCCTGATAGCTCACCAGCTTCTGCTCACCCTACTTTGCCCCACCCTG
>NW_021857959.1:0-988 GCF_006229205.1 Suricata suricatta
TGTTAAATATATGTCTAATTAAGAACTAGCAGTTTTGCATGTTTCAATTTCTTTCACCTATGTGAAATACTATCTCTAAGCAAAAATGATTTGCAAACAGATATATAAAATGCATTTATTTCATAAAAGGCAATGAGATATCCCTTATAATTTCAAATAATCCTTTTGCAATGTGAAATAAGTCTCATTCATACTGTTTAGATGAAAGGCTATTTTTGTATTAGAAAAGCAAAATAATACACCAACTCTATGTAATTATTATTCAGTGTAAAGCTGGGAAGGTTTGTACTATATAATTAGAATTATTTTAAAATTATACAATGCCAGGGTTAAGACAAATAATTTAGGACATGTATATATATGCCATGTTCATTCACATAGGTTACGGAGCAGAAGCATTTTGAAGCTGTTTGGGCAAAAATTAAAATTACTCTTTAAAGTAGATTCTAAATGTTTACTATGATGAGTAAAATATACGGAAAATAAAATAGAATAACCTTATTTTAATTGTTCCTTATTCACTTAACCACAGGGGAAAATGTTGAATTGATGGGGGGGAAAAACCTGTGGATTTGTTTGCAGCCATAGAATTAGAGAATGAGCCAGCTGGAGGCAAAGTTAGAAGTCACAGTCCCATTTTTTGGATGTGGTCAATGAGGTCTAGTGTTGCTTAAGGCTAATGAGCACTTCAGCAACCAAGTCCAGGGTCAGGCTGGGCCTAAAGGGACACCTGATGTCTAACCCAATCACTTCCACCTGCTACTACTACTTCTTAGGAGGGACCAAGGCTGCATTTTGCCTCACCTCGTATCTGATTTAAAAGAGTGCCTGCTGTATTTCGTGTTTCTGATAGTAAATCTTCACAAAAGGATTGTCAGTGAGAATAATTCTATGAACTTCCTACATACCAATGAACTTTCCACATTTAGCGAGTATGGCTTTAAACTATGTCTTGTTGATTGAGAACAACATAAATGGCTCTTCCAAA
>NW_021857960.1:0-988 GCF_006229205.1 Suricata suricatta
AATAATAGACGATGCCTTCCAAGAAGTAGGAAGCCTTCCAAGAAGTGGACTGGTGTCTACCTGATGTGTAAATGACCCCAACACGTAAGAGTAGCAAGCGAGCACTGCTGTGGGCGTGGCTTTGCAGGTAGTTTCTCAGACCTTGTCTTCAGAAACTGAACTTCTAGGGGCACCTGGGTGGCTCAGTCAGTTGAGCATCTGGTTTCGGCTCAGGCCATGATCTTGCGGTTTGTTGGTTCAAGCACCACGTCAGGCTCTGTGCTGACAGCTAGCTCATGAGCCTGGAACCTGTCTTTGGATCCTGGGTCTCCCTCTCTCTGACCTTCCCCTGCTCACACTGTCTCTCTCTCTAAAAAAAAAAAAAACAACCCCAAAACCTGAACTTCTACATTTCCAGTGGTGCTGCTTACATATGTAACGTTTTTAGCCAGATGCTTCAGTAGTAGCCATTCAACAGATGTTTGCTGAGGATCTACTGTGAGTCTAGCATTGTGTTAGCTACTGGAGATGTAGTAGCGGACTGGAAGATTCTAAGACTCTTGTGGTGGCCCATATTGAACCCTGCCTCTCAGTTTCCAGGCCTTTGTGTAGCACCCACACCCACCGCTTCTTGAATCTGAGTGTATCTATAAGTTGTTCTAAATCGAGGGTAGAAGTAATATGCCAGATTCAGGGGTAAGCCCAACAAGACCTGCCAATTTCTGCTTTTGTGGTTTGGGGGCGCCCTGAGCTACCATGTAAGAAGTCCAGTGACTTTGCTGGAGAAATCATGGGGAGAGGCCACTTGGCAGCAGAGAGGCCCTGAGAATACAAGGAAAGAGAGACAGGCTCAGCCATCCTGAGTCCCTGCTGAAATCAGCCTTTAGGCAACCTGCCAGCTGGGTGCAGCCACATGAGTGACCATGAGCAGAAGAGCCACCCCAGTGAGCCCAGCTCAGATAGCAGAACTCTGAGCAAATAACCATTTGGTTATTGGTTTAAGCACTTT
>NW_021857961.1:0-988 GCF_006229205.1 Suricata suricatta
CTGAGCTGTTTGGAGGAAGATCATGCAGTTTTAACAGAACTCCTCTTGTGTCCATATTAATCAATGCTCCTGTGGTCATTCAGAAGTTTGACTGATACTTTCATGCTGATAGAGTAACTGCCAGCTAAGAATAGAATAATAACACAGAGAAGGGATAATAATGGACCCTTGTAGTTCTAATAGTCACAACCTTCGGTCTAGAGAGCTTGTCAACCTTGGTGAGGAGTCAACAGACTGATTTCTTTTTAATTCAGACACATGACAGCCAGGATTTTGCTTCATACTTTGCATGATATAATGACCTGGTCAAGGAACCACATGTCAAATGGTGTGTTCACATCACATGAAATTGAATGTAATGTTTTCTCACAGTTTTCTTGGGCATGTTTTCTTGACCCACTTGCAGAGGCTCTCAGGAAGAATGATTTTATAGCACAGCAAGGGAGAAAGAGCTCTTAAAAAGAGGTCTCCTTAATGATTAACTTATTGCTTTAGGTTTTTAACTTTATACTGATTTAGAATTGCTTTGTACTTGATTTTATTTCCCTTCTCTCTCTCACTCACACAGAGCATCTTCCTGTATCTGTGCAACTGACCTACCATTTCCCATGGAAATGCTGATGGATTCTGCCTTTTCCCTTAACAGCTAGACTCTTGGGCTTGATTTGCTCTAGCCATTTCAGTTTAAAAACAAAAGAGAAATGTTCTTTCCCTTCCTGCCTTTTACTTTCCTTGGGCCCATGGTATCTCTGGGGTGCTGTGCAGCAGATGGAGAAATGATGCCTGCTATTTCAGCTTATGAGCAGCTTACCTTAGTGATTCAAACTGGAGATCAAAGAACTGCACAGGTTTGAAGACAGACACATCAAGATCCAGCTTTTTAGAGTTGCCAATTTTTCATGAATCTACACAAAGGGAGCCTAATCAAAGGCAATATATGCATCCTTTTTCATTAAAGTAGCAATAGAATGTAATTTTCAGGGGCATA
>NW_021857962.1:0-988 GCF_006229205.1 Suricata suricatta
AAAAAATGACTTTGCAAATGAAATTAAGGATCTTAAGATAAGATCATCCTGAATTATGTAGGTGTACCTCAAATCCAATGACAGGCATCCTCGTATGAGGTAAATAGGGAGGAGACACACAGAGAAGGCAGTGGAAAGGTGGAGACAGAGTGGAGCCTTATGAACACAAGTCAAGGAAGCCAAGGAATGCCAACAGCCACCAGAAGTTGAAGGAAGTGGGGGAGTATTCCTTCCTGAAGTTTACAGGGAATACAGACTTGCTGGCACTTTCATGTTAGAATGCTGAGCTCCAGAAATATGAGAGGATAAATTTCTGTTGTGTTAAGACACCAAAGTTGTGGTCATTTTTCACAACAGCCACAGGAAACTCACAGAGATGGAGATAAGGAGATGGGGGAAAAGAGTGCACATTAATGACTCCTGATGTGATTAATTATTTCATAGAAAGCAGACAAGTGTACACCAGTGAGACTCCTGGTAAATCTGCATCCTGGGGTTAATTATAATGATAATAATGATGACATCTGTTTCTATTTTTATTATAGATCATTTTATTATTAAAAAGTCCTCATGAGAAAACTTTAACTTCGGAATGCTCTTATTTTTCATGATGCATTTACTTTCTTAATATACTATGGTGTATTTTGGTTTGTGGATAACACTAAATGAGAAATAAGCACCAACTTAATTATGACTTTTCAAAACTTCCATCTTTTGGACAAATAGCACTACTTTCATCTCCACTGAAAATATGTCTTCCAGATAACAATCCAGTAACTAAGGAAGTCTGATGTCAATTAACTATAATTCTGCCTGGTACACTGATAGTGTGTCTCATGTATTAAGTACTTTTTCTTAATTACAAATATCATAAAATGTTATATACCTGCTCACTCAAAGAAAGTATTAAAACCACTTTCTTGGGGTGCCTGCGTGGCTCAGTGGGTTAAGCCTCCGACTTCGACTCAGGTCAGATCTCACATTCGTG
>NW_021857963.1:0-988 GCF_006229205.1 Suricata suricatta
TCCAAAGGGCTTAGTACTTCACTCTCTCAAGCTATCCCTGACAACCCTACTTAAAATTTCAAAACTCCCTCAACAGATGGTCCCATACACTCCTAGATCACATTTCTTGATAAAACTTTTTCACCATCTAACATACTATTTTAACAGCTTTATTGAGATATAATTCATACAGCACAAAATTCACCCATTTAAAGTCCTCAATTAAATGCTTTTTGGCACATTCACAGATATTTGCAATGATTGCCTCAAAAATAAAGCCTGCACATGGATTGGAAGAACAAATATTGTTAAAATGTGGGTACTACCCAAAGCAAACTACACATTCAATGAAATCCCTATCAAAATAACACCAGCGTTCATCACAGAGCTAAAACAAACAATCCTGAAGTTTGTTTGGAACCAGAAAAGACCCCAAAGAGCCAAAGTAATGTTGAAAAAAAACCCAAACCTGGAAGCATCACAATTCTGGACTTCAAGCCATATCACAAAGCTGTTATCATCAAGACAGTATGGCACTGGCACAAAAACAGACACATAGATCAATGGAACAGAATAGAGAACCCAGAAATGGACCCACAAATGTATTGCCAACTAATCTTCAACAAATCAGGGCAGAATATCCAGTGGAAAAATGATAGTCTCTTCAGCAAATGGTGTTGAGAAAACTGGACAGTGACAGGTGGAAGAATGAACCTGTGCCACTCTCTTACACCATACATACACAAAAATTCAAATTGGATGAAACACCTCAATGTGAGACAGGAAGCCATCAAAATCTTAGAGGAGAGGGGTGCCTGGTTGGCCCAGTCAATTAAACACCCATCTCTTGATTTCAGCTCAGGTCATGATCTCATGGTTCATGAGTTCAAGCCCCATATCAGGCTCTGTGCTGACAGTATGGAGCCTGCTTGGGATCCTCGCTCTCCCTCTCTCTCTGCTCCTCCCCCATTTCTCTCTCTCTCTCTCTCTCTCTCTCTCTCTCTCTCTC
>NW_021857964.1:0-988 GCF_006229205.1 Suricata suricatta
AAATTCTCAGTGAGATCCATAGGCCATGAAAGAAACAAGGCCAGAGACTGCTACGATTTGGTACAATTCTATCTTAAGTAGCACAATAATCAAATTAGCTAATATTTATCCAATGCCCTCTATCTACCATTGTCTAGGCTAAGGATTTTATTAACTCTATCCTATTTAATACTCTTAGTCATCTGTTAGATATAGGCCTAACTTGCCTATGATAGCTCATGAAACTGAATCTTCAAAGGTTAACTGGATTGTAGTGGACGGCATAATTTCTGAACTACAGATGTAGAGTTAAGATACACAGCAGGCCTTCCTGTTTACAAAGAGCACTCTGTCAATATTTCTCTGCCGTTTCCAGAGTTCCATATATGGTTGTTTAGGGTTCCTCTGGGAAAACATTTCTGACAATGTTAAGATTTTTACTTCCCTTCTACTTTTATCCAAATGATACGGCCTTATGTCTAATGATTATCTCACCCACTTTAAGTGGACACAGAATTAGCTAGGATTGCAATAATAAACAAACAAAACCCAAAACCCAAACCGAAAGCAAAACAAAACACTTTCTCTTGAGGTCACCTTTGGTTTACTCTTGTCCTTTCCATTCATCATCATCTTCTGTGCTAATAAAATATTGACCGAAGCTGTTATTTACATAAAATTCCTAGCATTTGCTCAGGCTGTTATTGGGATTTGAATAACAGCCAACATATATAACACATTATTGATGTTATAAGCATATGGCCAAAAAAAAGTTTTACAAGCAACATTTCATTTAACCTTCAAAAGAATCCTGTGTTAGTTATTATCATTTCCACTTTCTATGCAAAGAAACAGGTTCAGAGAGATTAAATACTCTGATAACATTCATATCAGCCCTAAAAGTAGTTAGTGTTCGTGCCAAAATCATGTAATTTCAGAGTCTATTCTTTTAAACCCTTCTCCCCAGTTCACTGTAAGAGCCTATTTTTTCATTAGCCATTTGAGGATA
>NW_021857965.1:0-1959 GCF_006229205.1 Suricata suricatta
TTCGGGGGGGGAGGGGGGTGAAATTCAACCTTTTTTTTTTTTTTTAGTCCTCAACTTCCTTATTCTCCTTATTCTTTCAGCAAACTTTGACCCAACTGGCCCTCCCTTCCTTCTTGAAACACTTCCTTCGACTTCTTTGGCATAATACTCCAGATCATTGTCCTCGTCTTTGCCATCTCTTCCTGCTGCCCCTGTAGTATGGTGATCCCAGAGGTTCAGCGCTAAACCAGTCCGTTGTGATGGTATCTGTGTCCCGTGCTGTGAATTTCCACCTTTGGTCCTGGCCTTTTGTCCCCAAGTTTCCATTCACTCAGGAAACGTTTTTAGAGGGTCTACTTGCTTTCAAAGAAACACTTAATTGTCCCTGTCCTGAGGGAGTGTTCAGGAGGTGCAGGGAGCAGGAGGTGAAAGACTGAGGAATGAAGAGAGGCAGGAGCAGACGCCTATACAGATAGTTATGTCGGTACAATGAACATTCACATTCATTCAATCAACAAGCAGTAGCAAGGGCCTACGTGCATCAGTCATAAAGCCAGGTACTAAGGCTATAAGAATGAGCTAGGCAGACCTTGCCTTCACGGAGCCTACAGTCTTACTAAATGGGAGAAAGAGACATTAAATGGGTCATGCAATTTTATAATTGTGACACATGCCACAAAGAAGCAAGCACTAAATGCCAGAGAGCCTTTAAAAGGGAGATCTATTTAACTGAGAATTCAAGGAGGGCTTTCCTGAGCTGATGCTAAGGCTGAGGCTTGACATTGAGTAGAAAATAGGCAACTTGAGGAAAGAGAAGTCAAGGTGTATGATGACTCAGAAGGAGAATTTGCCGCAGGGCTGATGGATACTAAGATAATGCGCTGGGAGGGGTAGGCACAAGCTGATTTCCAGGGCCTTGCAGTTAAATAATTTAGCCTTTATCTTAAAAAATAAAAAAAAGCCAATTATCCAAAAGTTTTAAAATTGGTAGTTGAGAAGATCAAATTTCCATTCGGGAAAGGTCAGTTTGGCTACAGGGGATAAGATTTTGGAGGCGGGGTGGGAGCCAATGAGGAGAGAAGCTCTATCCACCTCCTAGATGAAAGTTAGGGGCGGCATGGTCTCTGGGGGCCATGAGAGGGATGGGGAGAAGCAGATGTATTTGAGAAGTGTGTAAGAGGCAGAAGCCAGGGGGCCTGGCGATTGGATGTCGGTGATGAGAGAGAGAGAAATAGATAGAAAAGTTCACAGGAAAAGCTGCTTTTACGAGAAGGTAGAGGTTCAGTGGGCTAGCAGTGCTGGGATGTTGGGAACCCGAGTGGCACGTGGCCAGGCAGCAGGACTAGGCCATTACGGAGTCCAGTGGTGACTGTGGCTGTGACCCTGGACCCTGCCTGGAGACCCCACTCTGCATGCATCACAACTTGTCACACCTTAAGTATTTTTATCTTCCTGTTGGGGAGGATTTTCGGGGGAGGGGGTGCATCTGACCTGAGTTTTAAAGAATGAGTGGGGTTAGCTCAGAGAGAATGTGGAGGAGGAAAGGTTTTCCAGGCAGAGGGAACAGAATGGGAGAGAGCATAGCTCACAGAATTCAGAATTGGTAGAGAGGGCAACAGGGTGGGGAGGGGCAAGAGATGATCCTGGAGAGAAGGCAGGGTCAGACCCACGAAGGACTGGAGTGAGTTGCCGAAGGGTTTTATTTAAGAGAGGGGGAGACACGGCCATTTTGGGATTCTGAAGCCATCACTGAGGCAGCTGTGTGTGTTTCAGGGGAGCAAGAAGAAAGCCCAGCTGAACACTGCGGGGGCTGCGGAGTGGACGGGTGGACTGGACGAAGGCCTAGCTGGGACAGTGGCACAGATGGAGCAGAGGGCAGGGAGGCGAAGGAGCCACCAAGTGAGGAGGATCCCCCCACCCCCGGCTTCTGGCGAAGCTCCCTGGCATAGGCGAGCCCACCGGCTGAGACAGAGAACAGAG
>NW_021857966.1:0-988 GCF_006229205.1 Suricata suricatta
CTGGCAGGCATCTCTGCTCTGTCTGGTTCTCAAGCTTTATTTATGGTGAAAGGTACAAGGACCGAAAGAGCAGTAAATGATTTCTCATAATTTTTACAATTTTCCAGGACATGCGTTCTGCAGAAGTTACAATTCTAGTAGTAATGATTGTCATAAAAAACTTAGCTACAGGCACTCATGTTGTCATAGGTATTTTTTACAAAACCTCAGGTCTAGCCATAAGGAAGGAACTTTTAACCAAAAGGCAAACAACATGGTTTAGTAAAGGGCAATTTTTTATGAGTAAGGGTCATTAGGCTGTTTATAACTCTAAGAGAAAGTTCCCAGAAAAACAGTATTCTCAGGAGACATGATGCCTACTCTCACAGTCCCAAAGATGATTGATACATTTTATTGCGGTACTGACTTTTACAAAGGCATTCAGGCCAAGAAGGTAGTCAGTTTTCAGTTAATTGTTTAGGGGAAAATTATATGTTGCATTAGGGTGTATCTAGTTTACTCATATTTTCCCTGACCAGGTGCAATCATGCCTCAGGGACAGGGCAGGGGGACAGGTCACCCCTGACATGAATCAGCAAAGCACTCTGAGGTGTGGTGCCCAAGCAGAAATGAAAGTTTCAAGGCAGATTTTGGGAGCTGTCTGGGGGCAAGAGACTGTCAAACTTGCTGTACCCTCACCAGGAATTTTCACTCTACCAGTGAGTTTAAATAGCTCCCAATGTGCTATTATATTTTATCATTTGCATGCTAATTTTTTTCTTCAAAGTTTTATTGTGGTAAAATATAAATACCATAAAATTTGTTACAATAATATTTTTAAGTGTGCAATATAGGGCAATTAATCATAGTTTCAATGTTATATAACTGTTGCCACCAGTTCCAAAAGTTTTCATCACCCACAACGGGAAATGCTATATCTCTTAAGCAATAATTTCCCACTTTCTGCTAACCTCTACTCTATATTTCTATGAATTTGCTTACTTGGATA
>NW_021857967.1:0-988 GCF_006229205.1 Suricata suricatta
CAAAGTTTGGTTCATGCATGTTCCTGGGAACTTAGTATAGTTTCTTTTTCCAGGAAGTTTGAAGGGCTTGCCTCCAAGGTTTTGAAACACAAAAACGTTAAATACGTTAATGTTTGTTAGTTTCACTGACTGCAGTGCACGCTATAACATCTGCTCTTTCTTAGTTATATATTTGTCCTAGCGGCTGTGAAGGAACTCTCTAGAAAGCGAGACCTTGGTTGGTTTACCTTTTCAGCCACTTACACCACGAAAATGAGTGGGAGGGAGATGCTTGGTTGGTTGATTTTGCTTGTTTGGTTCTTTCCACATCTTTGGAAAGGAAAGATGAGCTGGCTGGGGAAGAAATGCCCAGATGAGGGTGAAGGCCAGTGGGCATGAAGCAGGAAAGTGCTTTGGCCATGGGGGAAAGATTTTGAAAGTAACCTGATTGCACACAGTGTAGCTTTCGCTGGCCGGGCGGCCATGTGTGCTGAGGCGTCCTGACTTCAATGTCGTCTGTACTTGTCATAGGTCTTCACTGCGAAGCGGGTTGAGAGGCGGGACTTACCGGTTTCTACTTTGTGCAGGCATTCCTGGGAGCGGTGGTATCCGCAACAGCGGGAGAGCTTTGAAGGTGGGAGAAGGTCACCTGCTCTCAATGCAACATCCATGTTTGGTTGGCAAATGGGAGGGTCGGCACACTTTCAGGTGGAGAAGGAACGCTGGAGAGAACTCTCATGCTGAAACCCGTCAGGTCTTGTCATATCTGTTGTAGTTGGCCATGCCACTTAGCACATAAGGTGTCCCGAACTGCTGGGTTTCGGCACTTCACAGGCAACAAAATGCCAGTGTTGTATCTTTGCTGTTCCCACCGAAGGGGGTCAGTTCTAATTCACCCAGAACTTGGGCCTTTTTTGCTATGGTCATCTTAACTCGGAACCACTGTCTCCTCTGCATGATTTATGAGAAGTGGTCACTTATCTCTGAATATGAAAATCATTGTGCCCTC
>NW_021857968.1:0-988 GCF_006229205.1 Suricata suricatta
TGCTTGAGAGACAATCACAGCAATTTGACTTACGGATTCGTGACCAGATTACACCCGGGAGTTGTTATTAACGTAGTTAGGACTGGGAATGGCATGAGGACTATGTAGTAAAACAGCCCTTATCTGCTTGATATGAATTCAGAGGCAACGGTGGGCGAGGAGGAAAAATAAAAGACGTCCATGTGGTAACTTCTGAAGATGGACCTGAATTTAGGTGATGGACACGTGGGAATTCTTATATTCTTCTGACCTACTTGAAGATGTCTGCAAGCCTTCATAAAAAGGAAAACCACTCGGGCCCGCACAGTGATATACCCGCTGTGCAGGGCAGGTGCCTTCACCGCTGGTTTGGAGACGGGCAGGTCATACATTGTACCTGAGCCGTTCCCCTCCCGATCCCTTCTGCTTCTGATTATTTTTCCAGAGAAGAGCCAGTGATTAAATTTTGCCAGAATAAATAGTTCGTAGAATGGAATAATATAAACTTACTCACGAGGGTAAGACAGACTCTGTCTGTACTGATGTGGGAAGACGTACAGTACCATTAAGGTTGGAAAAACTGTAAAACAGCCTATATCGTATACTAAACACCAGGAACTTCATTTTCTAGGTTATGTGTATTAAAGTCCAAATAACTGTAATCGTAAATTACTTTTGTACACACAAAAATATATTTCCTATTAAACCCCAACTTTTTATTCAACGGCTTTATAATCCTTTATAACTGGGAAATGATTCTGATCTCTGCTCACAATCCAAAGAGTGGATCCTTGCGCTCAGTTCCACTAGTGATTGTGGACTTCAGAAATAAAGGATGTTCTAACTCTCCTCTTTTGGTCTGAACGGAGTTTTAATTACGAATACAAGCATACTGATTAGCCTTACACCTAGAAGGACACGATCTACAAAACTCTGGAACAAAACCCATCATGACTATTTAATTCCTCTATCAATTTTCTGTAAAGGCAGTTTAAGCATTTCTAATAGT
>NW_021857969.1:0-988 GCF_006229205.1 Suricata suricatta
GTCCAGACTTCTCTCCCGTGACCCGCACTGGGTCAGTGGAAAGGTGCCAGAAGTCAGTGCCCCAGACCCCAGATGCAGCCCCTGCCAGTGCCGGGCAGGGCCTGGAGGATACGTGCCCCAGCTCTGTCACCCCCGTCAGCATGGGTAACTTCAAGGGACACACTTCACGCTGGCTCCCAGGTCCCCAGCACCTGCCACAGGGCCCAGGTGTGGTCCTGGAAAGCTCTGTCGACTGAGGCACAAGAGGCTCATTTCCTGAGGTCCTCTGGGGCACTCGCTGCTGCACGGGGTCCTCTGGCCCCATTGCCGCCACCTCACAGACAGACATGTCAGGATCCCGAGGAGCTGGGCTCACCTTCCCAAGGTCACTGCACCAGCTATCCACGGTGCGTGACAAATTGCCCGAAACGGAGCTGCGTGGACATTGCGTTATCTCACAGGTTATGCAGGACAGAATCCCGGGCTCCCCGGGCCCTGCCGCAGCACCCCCCGCCGGCCACACCGCGGTCTTGGTGGGCTCGAGGACTCACTCGGGGCTCCACCGGGACTCGGGGCTCCGTGTGCCTTCACCTCGCTCCCGTGGCCACCGGGGGAGGGCAGTTCCTCGCGGCTTGCGGGACTGAGGCTCTGGTTTGCCGCTGGCTGTGGGCCCGAGGCCACCCGGCGTCGGCTCCTTGCCGCGTGGGCACCTCCAACACGGCAGCTTCGTCACAGCGCCAGCTGAGAGGGAGCGGCGGGGCAGGCAGGCAGGAAGCCACTGCGTCCTGTAGCGCCACGTCAGGTGTCAGGATCCGAACCCAGGGTTCAAACCCGGCTTTGTCCCCAGGCCACACAGTCTCTCTGAAGGAGGAACATGTGGATGGACGCGGAGAGGAGGGAGAACGGCCATGTCTTGCTGCCCGCGCTCCCCTTGCTGCCCGGACACACTGAGAAGGAGAGACAAGGTCGGGGCTGGGGCGCCAGAAGAGTCGGGAGGTTCCAGTCCTCC
>NW_021857970.1:0-988 GCF_006229205.1 Suricata suricatta
GAGTCTTGGGTTTCTTCCTACCTCTCCAATCACTTCCATCTCATATTTTTCTCTTACATCTTCTTCCTGAAAATTGATATTTCTGCATTGATATACTTGATATAATTACTCATGCTGCCATCCTCTATCTGGAAATTGGTCAATTAACAGAAAATCAGCTCATTGAATGCCAACTTGCTGATTAATTATTTGCCAAATTTACTGAATTTGAGGACTGCAATGTTGTATAGCAATAATTACCAGCTTTCCCAACAATTGCTTAGCAGCAGTAACAAAAATATTCACTTTAAGTTATTCGCTGTAAATGTGTAGAAGTGTATATTTCAATATCAAAAACCAAACTAAAATGTAATGTGGGAATAAAAGTTGGAATTGCTTGGTTAATTTTGATTTCTTTCTGCTGCTTTCAAATTAGAATTAAATTAAGTTAACCTAAATTAAACTTTGGATGATTTCATTAAAAGGTAATTTAAATACAATTTAATTCAAAATTTTGGGTTTTTTTTTAGATGCTTCTGAATTTATAAATTAAAAAGGAATATGAGGAATAGGTGAAATAATATGAAAATATTTTAAATGGTTTTAGAATTTAAAAGGTAGTAAATTTCATTCAAAAGTATTAATAAATAAATCAGAAGTTAATGAAAAACTTTGTCCCATGTCCTATACTAGAGTAGTTTATAGCCAGGAACCATTGATTGGCAGATTTCCTATACAAAAATCCATATTGTTTATAACAAGGAGGAAAACTGTTCTACGTTTTGGATGTCAATAAAGTGACCGGGAAACTTTTTTTTTTAAGTTTAAGAGAAAACGAGTGGGTGAGGGGCAGAGAGAGAGGGAGAAAGAGAATCTCAAGCAGGCCCTCTGCTGTCAGCACAGAGCCCACCTCCAGGCTTGATCTTACCAACTATGAGATCATGCCCTGAGCAGAAATCAAGACATCTAACTGACTGAACCACTCAGGAGCCCCCCAGGAAGCTTTTTA
>NW_021857971.1:0-988 GCF_006229205.1 Suricata suricatta
GGATGGCCTCTGTTGACAATGCTGGTGCCCAAATGTCAGGTCATTAGCTTTGCCCATTCTTTCTCGCTCTTGTAAAGCTAAAAATAGTTCTTAAATACCCTTCTGTCTGAAAAATTCCCATTTGGCCACACCCAAAACCACAGCTGGCTGAATGAGACATCACATTCCTTCTAGTATGCTCCTGTGATTGGGTTTAAGGGAACTCCAAGAGCTATATACCGAAAATGGTATCAGAGCCCTTTTATCCAACCATCCAGCTACCCATCCATTCACTTAATTCAGTAAATATGTGATTAGTACTCCCTATGGACAACGTCACTATATTATATTCTGAGAACATTGTGGTGAACAAAATAAACCAGATCTGGGGCTCCTGGGTAGCTTAGTAAGATTAGCATCTTATTTTCAGTTCAGGTCATGATCTTGTGGGTTTGAGCCCCACATCAGGCTCCATGCCAGAAGCTCAGAGCCTGGAGCCAGCTTTGGATTCTGTGTCTCCCTCTCTCTCTGCCCCTCCCCCAGTCATGCTCCCTCTCTTTCTTTCTCTTTTTCAAAAATAAAGAAGTGTTAAAAAATTATAAAAAATAAATAAACCAGATCTTTCTTATCCTAGAGCGTAAAATATAGTGGGAGAGAAAGGAAACAAACCAGTAAGTAAGGGAGTGAATAGAATTCTTAGAAAGTCAAAGCTAAGAGGAACAGGAAAGTAAACCAGCAACAGTAGTTGCTTTTGATTTTTTATTTGGCTAAGTGCTTATGTCAGGTAGTTTGTTAGTTTTCATTTTTTGTTGAAGTATCCATGCAGCTGTTCAATGGGCATACCAAGAAAGCATACACTGTACAAAGGTTTGAATCAAAGTTCTTGCAGTAGAAGACCTAGCAAGGTATGCAGACCAAAACCCAAAAAAGAAACAAAGAAGACAAGTTGTATTAAAATGTTAGATTGTAAGTAAGAGAGGATTAGATGTAACATGGAACCTGCTGTGTT
>NW_021857972.1:0-988 GCF_006229205.1 Suricata suricatta
AAAAAATGACTTTGCAAATGAAATTAAGGATCTTAAGATAAGATCATCCTGAATTATGTAGGTGTACCTCAAATCCAATGACAGGCATCCTCGTATGAGGTAAATAGGGAGGAGACACACAGAGAAGGCAGTGGAAAGGTGGAGACAGAGTGGAGCCTTATGAACACAAGTCAAGGAAGCCAAGGAATGCCAATAGCCACCAGAAGTTGAAGGAAGTGGGGGAGTATTCCTGCCTGAAGTTTACAGGGAATACAGACTTGCTGGCACTTTCATGTTAGAATGCTGAGCTCCAGAAATATGAGAGGATAAATTTCTGTTGTGTTAAGACACCAAAGTTGTGGTCATTTTTCACAACAACCACAGGAAACTCACAGAGATGGAGATAAGGAGATGGGGGAAAAGAGTACACATTAATGACTCCTGATGTGATTAATTATTTCATAGAAAGCAGACAAGTGTATACCAGTGAGACTCCTGGTAAATCTGCATCCTGGGGTTAATTATAATGATAATAATGATGACATCTGTTTCTATTTTTATTATAGATCATTTTATTATTAAAAAGTCCTCATGAGAAAACTTTAACTTCGGAATGCTCTTATTTTTCATGATGCATTTACTTTCTTAATATACTATGGTGTATTTTGGTTTGTGGATAACACTAAATGAGAAATAAGCACCAACTTAATTATGACTTTTCAAAACTTCCATCTTTTGGACAAATAGCACTACTTTCATCTCCACTGAAAATATGTCTTCCAGATAACAATCCAGTAACTAAGGAAGTCTGATGGCAATTAACTATAATTCTGCCTGGTACACTGATAGTGTGTCTCATGTATTAAGTACTTTTTCTTAATTACAAATATCATAAAATGTTATATACCTGCTCACTCAAAGAAAGTATTAAAACCACTTTCTTGGGGTGCCTGCGTGGCTCAGTGGGTTAAGCCTCCGACTTCGACTCAGGTCAGATCTCACATTCGTG
>NW_021857973.1:0-988 GCF_006229205.1 Suricata suricatta
AAATGATGGAAAATAATTGCATATGTTAAAAAAATATGAAACTTTATAAAGTAAAAAAGTAAAATAAAATAAAATTTCAAAAAAAAAGTAAAAAAAAATTGTTGTTATAATTCATAATATTGCTCCTGAGAGGGAAGCATTGGAATCCCAGGACAAACCACAGGAAGTCATTGGGTGCACACATAATGGAAGGTTGGTGTTAAGATGACCAGCCACGTAGTACATTTGAGGATTGTTTTCTGATCATAGGGGACCCCAGAACAAATATCGAAGTAGACACCTGTATCAGTCAGGATTCTCCAGAAAAACAAAACCAATAGGGTGTGTGTGTGTGTGTGTGTGTGTGTGTGTGTGTGTGTGTGTGTTTTAAGAAATTGGCTTCTAGGATCACATGGCTGGCAAACAGATACCCCCAGGGCAGGGCAGAAGGCAAAAGCTTTCCAGCAAATGCTGAGGCTGTGGTCCTATATCCAAAATCAGTAAGAGACACCAACAAGCTGGAGTCTCAGGCAGGGTTTCTATAGTGCATTCTGGAATCAGAATTTCTTCATCTCTGGGACACCTCAGGCTTTGCCTCTTTTTTTTTAATGTTTTTTTATTTTAAATTTATTTTTGAGAGACAGAGAGATAACGTGAACAGAGAGGGTCAGAGAGAGAGGAGATACAGAATCTGAAGCAGGCTTCAGGCTCTGAGCTAGCTGTCAGCACAGAGCCTGACATGAGGCTCGAACCCACAAACTATGAGATCATGACCTGAGCCAAAGCTGACTCTTAACTGACTGAGCCACTTAGGTGCCCCAGGCTTTGCTTCTTAAGGCCTAGAAAAGATTAGATGAATCCCACCCACATTACAGAGGACAATCTTTTCTAGATAAAGCCAACTGATTGTAGACCTTAATCACATCTACAAGATACTTCCCAAACAGCCTCAACACTCATATTTGAGCAAACGTCTGGGCTCCATGGTCTAGTCAAGATGACGGCTCAG
>NW_021857974.1:0-988 GCF_006229205.1 Suricata suricatta
CATCACATTGGTGAGTATAAGTGAACCCACCCTCCCCAGCTGCATGGATGGAAATGCCAGTCTGTTGAATGGAGCAGGTCAGAGTCAGGACCCAGGAGGAAGCCCTCCACTTCTTTCTTAGAAAAAGAGGCATGAGAACATTTAACCAACAGGAGGGCAAGCAAATGAAGAAGGAAAATGCCAGAAGGCAGTTAGTAACAGAAGAATCAACCAGATCAGCTCTTGCTTTTGAGGTACAATATTCTAGTCAGATAGCAAAATTTGCTTTGACAAATGTCCAGCTCTGAGCAACACGATTAACTTAGATCTTTCCAAGAAATGAATGGAGAGACAACATTCCCTCAACAATGTGTGCTTGTGGTGACAGGCGTGATGAGATGGAAGAATCATTCATCCTTTACCAACCATTTCTTCTACTTTCTTCCTTTCTACATGCCTTTCTGACTTCAATTGCATCCTTATTCAGAAGATGAAAATGGAGGAAGATAATAAAGGATCAAAACGAAACCCATCCAGCTTGGATTCAATGCTTCATCCTTGCTACCATATTCCTACTAATAAGCTAAAACCATCTGTCCCTTTGGGTTTTTGTTGCCCATGCCCTAAAATCGTCCCCCTAAATGAATCCAGCTCCTCATGTTCTCTGTACATGCATTTTGGCTGCTGAGCACCCATGAAATAATCTCAGAGTTGATTAGCATCTATGTAAAATTTATGGTCACCACCCTGGAACACGATTTATCAGTCTCTGATAAATCTCTGATGGCCCCTTTTTTCCCCTCCCTTCTGCACTCTGCTTTCCTCTTACCTTCCCAGAATCCTGGAGATGTCTATGGTCATCTTCTCCTCTACCTCTAGGGGCTCTCTACTAGCCCCTTTCTATAAGTGAGCAAATCTCAATTCCCATCTTTGAACAATAACACACTTCTCCATTCCCTTTCTTCTCCCAGAAAGTCACATTTGCTCATTTCTTTCAAAATCAAATACC
>NW_021857975.1:0-988 GCF_006229205.1 Suricata suricatta
CAAAGTTTGGTTCATGCATGTTCCTGGGAACTTAGTATAGTTTCTTTTTCCAGGAAGTTTGAAGGGCTTGCCTCCAAGGTTTTGAAACACAAAAACGTTAAATACGTTAATGTTTGTTAGTTTCACTGACTGCAGTGCACGCTATAACATCTGCTCTTTCTTACTTATATATTTGTCCTAGCGGCTGTGAAGGAACTCTCTAGAAAGCAAGACCTTGGTTGGTTTACCTTTTCAGCCACTTACACCACGAAAATGAGTGGGAGGGAGATGCTTGGTTGGTTGATTTTGCTTGTTTGGTTCTTTCCACATCTTTGGAAAGGAAAGATGAGCTGGCTGGGGAAGAAATGCCCAGATGAGGGTGAAGGCCAGTGGGCATGAAGCAGGAAAGTGCTTTGGCCATGGGGGAAAGATTTTGAAAGTAACCTGATTGCACACAGTGTAGCTTTCGCTGGCCGGGCGGCCATGCGTGCTGAGGCGTCCTGACTTCAATGTCGTCTGTACTTGTCATAGGTCTTCACTGCGAAGCGGGTTGAGAGGCGGGACTTACCAGTTTCTACTTTGTGCAGGCATTCCTGGGAGCGGTGGTATCCGCAACAGCGGGAGAGCTTTGAAGGTGGGAGAAGGTCACCTGCTCTCAATGCAACATCCATGTTTGGTTGGCAAATGGGAGGGTCGGCACACTTTCAGGTGGAGAAGGAACGCTGGAGAGAACTCTCATGCTGAAACCCGTCAGGTCTTGTCATATCTGTTGTAGTTGGCCATGCCACTTAGCACATAAGGTGTCCCGAACTGCTGGGTTTCGGCACTTCACAGGCAACAAAATGCCAGTGTTGTATCTTTGCTGTTCCCACCGAAGGGAGTCAGTTCTAATTCACCCAGAACTTGGGCCTTTTTTGCTATGGTCATCTTAACTCGGAACCACTGTCTCCTCTGCATGATTTATGAGAAGTGGTCACTTATCTCTGAATATGAAAATCATTGTGCCCTC
>NW_021857976.1:0-1957 GCF_006229205.1 Suricata suricatta
GAGCATTGAAACATCATTAAAAGTAAATGGTCTCCAAAAGGGTAGAGGAGAAAGCCATCTCGTTAGTAATTCTACCTTGGGATTTTCCTCCCCACCTTATTTTGTTGAAATGAAATGAAATGAAAAAGAGAGAGAGAGGGGCACCTGGGCAGCTCAGTTGGTTAAGTATCTGACTTCAGCTCAGGTCATGATCTCACAGTCTGTGGGTTCGAGCCCCATGTCAGGCTCTGTGCTGACAGCTCAGAGCTGGAGCCTGCTTCAGATTGTATGTCTCCCTCTCTCTCTGCCGCTCTCCAGCTCACTCTCTGTCTCTCTCTCTCTCTCTCTCAAAATAAAATAAGGACATAAAAAATTTAAAAAAATAAAAGAAAAAGAGAGAGAGAGAGAGAGACCAGAAAAGAATCAGAGAAACAGCATGGACTCAGCAGAAAACAAAGAGGTTGATCACCTTTATCAATTTTATTTTTAAGGTGACATGTTAAAGAAAATAACACCCCATTGTTCTCTGCTGCAATGGGGAGGAAACATTGATGTTAACTACCTCTTGGCCTCTCTTGCTGAGGTGTGATTAGATGAAGAGCAAAGTATTTTCAACCATCAGGTTGTAATTTCAGCCCTACGGTTTCCTTAAATCCATTTAACTTGCTATGTTACCTTTTACCTAGAGCAATCATGTTTTATATGATAATTAGATTTGCAAAACAGATTTTTCAAGAAGTAAACAAATACAGACTCCCTCAAACTTCCTTCCAACTCTCTCCTTTCAGCTTTCTCTTTGTCCTGCTGCCTGTAATCTTCTCTCTTTACAACTTCCATTTTCTCCTTTTACTTTGCATTGTATTCTTTTCCTTTTCATATGATTAAGTTGCAATAAGGGGTTTTCCTACACACACACACACACACACACACACACACACACACACACACACACGTGCACCCCTCTCCCAACTGCAGCTGCTACTGATTGGCTTCTTCCAAAAGGGACAAAGGGTCAGGCAGAGGGGCCATTCCTCAGTCTGCTTGTGGAGATCTGGCAGACTCAACTGAAATCAGTAGAAGTGACTGTCATTACAACGCTGCAGACAATCAAGTAATTGGATCCTTATGTGCTGGCTTACAAGCTTTGAAAAAGAAGTTAACTTCTCAGTGGAATTCTGATTTGAGTAAGAAAAGGTGCAGAAGTAAATGGACACTCCTATAATTATTCATCTAGTTTACCTCTTGCCAAGTTAGTATACCAGTCTTTTATAGAGAATTTGCACTCATGCTATAACAGATTTTTGTGCTTGTATTATAAGGAAATTGGATCTTTTCATTCACAAGAAAGTAGTAGACTAACCTAAATAATTAGATTTTTTATCATTATTTTCTTAATGTTTATTTTTGAGAGAGAGAGAGTGGAGGGTAGGCAGAGAGAGAGAGAGGGAGACAGAGGATCCAAAGCAGGCTCTGCACTAAGTGGAGAGCCTAGTGCAAGATTGAACTCATAAGTCATAAGATCATGACCTGAACCAAAGTCAGACGCTTAGCCCACTGAGCCACCCAGGTGCCCTTAAATTTCTTTAAGTACATGTATGCATACCTACATATTCTCTAACTCTGTAACCATTATATTTCTGGACAATAACATTTGCCGAGGAGTTCAGCAGTCAGAAATCTGATATGATTCCTTCATTAGAAGACTAGACCATGAATCAAATTTAAAATTCAAATAAAGCTTTATTAAAAACATAAAATTATTTTTGCTTAAATACTAAGGGAAACCTCACAAAATGTAACATATAATAAGGATTATTTTACCCCTGCATCTGTGGAGAAGTAGCTAGCAATTCAGAATGGAAACTCTGGGGTCTCACTGACTGATTTTAAACCATAGGTGTTTACTAGCTTGTAACCTTGGAAAACCATCTCATTTCTCTACACCTAAGCTGATCAGTTTATAAAACGAGCAGAAGAC
>NW_021857977.1:0-988 GCF_006229205.1 Suricata suricatta
TCTTGGGCCTACATCAAAATGAAAAGCTTTTGCATAGTAAAGAAAACCATCAACCAAACACAACACTAACCCAGTGAATGGGAGAAGATATTTGCAAATGAAATATCTGATAAGGGGTTAATATCTAAAACACATAAGGAATTTGTACAACTCAATGCTAAAAGAACAATCTGATTAAAAACTGGACAGAGGACCTGAATATTTCTCCAAAGAAGATATATACAGATGGCTATCAGACACATGAAAAGATGCTCAACTCACTAATCATCAGGGAAATGAAAATCAAAACCACAATAAGATATCATCTCACCCCTGTCAGAAGGCTACTATCAAAAAGACAAGAAATAACAAGTGTTGGCAAGGATATCGAGAAAAGGGGACTGCCCTGCATTATTGGTGGAAATGTAAATTGGTACAACCACAGTGGAAAACAATAAGGAGTTTCTTCAAAAAATTAAAAATAGTAATACCATATGATCCAGTAATTCCACTACTGAGTAATACCCCAAAAAATCCCAAATACACTAATTCCAAAAAATATATCAATGCCAGGCATGCTAATTGCAGTACTTATAAGAGTCAAGGTATGGAAGGAAACCAAGTGTCCAATAAATAGATGAATGGATCAGAATATGTGATACATACACAAATGGATTGTTTCTCAGCCATAAAAAGAAGGAAATCTTGCCATTTGCAAGAAAATGGATGGATAGGGTATTATGTTAAGTGAAAATGTTAGAAGGAGAAAGTCCAATATCACATGATTTCATTTATATGTAGAATTTCACAATCAAATGAATAAACTGAGAAACAAAATCTTAACAGATCCTTAAATACAGAGAATAAGTTGATATTTGCCAACATTGGGGGGGGTCTAAGGAATACACATAGAGAGTGAGAAATAGAGTCTTTCAGTTATGGAATGAATATGCCACGGGGATCAAAGGTACAACATAGATGATACAGTCAATGGTAATTAAATAGTGTT
>NW_021857978.1:0-988 GCF_006229205.1 Suricata suricatta
AAAATGGCCAAAGAGAAGTAAACCTTGTAATAAAAAGTGTTCGATATCAAACACAGGGAAGTATTCCCCATCTATCTGAGGCTGTGGGGTCCTCACCCCCCCGGTCCTGCGACGTGCGCCCCGGCCCTTGCTCCGGTCAACGGGGTGCTGGCGTCTCTCCAGCTGGCCCACTAACCACTCAGCCATCGCTCGGGTGTCTCCCCACGTCCTGAAACGGCCCGCTCCGAGTGTTTACGTCAGTTACCAGGCAGCATGGCAACGTAGAAGTTCAAAACTGCAAGTTTCAACACACTTTTGAAATTTTCTCATGAGGACTTCAGCGAGGCAGCGACGCGTGAAGGCCAGACAAAGTCGGTCTTCGCGGAGAGCTCTTGGATGGTCTCAGTTAGTTCCCTTTCTTTCTCCTCGAACCCAGGGAGGAAGGGAAAAGTAGGAAAGCTCCCCCAGTTTTCCTAATTTAATTCCCCTGCGGAAGGCCCCCCAGAGAAAGGGAAGGCAGGAGCAGAACAGGGGAAGGCGGAGATGGGCTGAGGGGAAGGCGGGGCCAGAGGAAGGCATGGTAGGACCCTGTCATCGAATGAAATGTCTGGAATGTGGAGGGAGGAATGAGCCGTGACAAGGTGGCAGAGAGGAGGAAGGACGTCACAGGGTGAGAGGAACTGGCTGTACCAACATCCACCTGGGGCCATGGCTGCGTCCCCCGGGGGCCCCTCCTGACGGGCCTTCCAGCGTCTTCTCCTCATTGGGAATATGCGCACAGTGCCCAGACGTGCCTGGGCCGCTCACTGGGTCGCTGCCGAAGGAACACACGGTGGGGACGGGATCAGTGGCCTCGCTTCACAGTGTGTGAGCATGAATTGCTGTGCTCTGCCAGAGAGAGGCACGGCCGGCCATCCAGCCATCCAACAAGCGTGTACTGAGCATCTACTACGTCCGAGGCCCTGTTCTAGGAGCTACGATACAGTAGTCCAGACAGTCTCCAGTCTCT
>NW_021857979.1:0-988 GCF_006229205.1 Suricata suricatta
GAGCGATAGAGAGATGAGAAAATATATTTTAAAGAGAAGCTCATAACAGCTGCAGCTTCCTTAACCACACCGGCTGATCGACTCCAATTCAACCACCATAACTGATTTAATATGAGAGTATAATTAGTGCTGTTGATTACTATCTGGTGCTGGATATCCCAAATGCCCCACCTTTGTGATAATTAATCTTGAAAACTTTCCAAGCTATCCTCTGCCCTGCCTGCCTCCATTCCCTGCATCAGTACACACAGAACATTCTACTCAAACAGGGCAGCAAGAGCAGCATCACTTGGTCTTACACACAGTTGGTCCTCCGTAAATGTTTGTTCATTTGCATCACTGTTCCTTCAACACAGTAACTTTCATTAGGATGGAAAACCAAGAACCAAGACTTAGGTGTGAGTCAGCTTAACGGGCATTGATTTGAAGGCCATGCAAACTGATGTGTTCAGGTTGTTCCCAAAAAGTGATCTTTAGAAAATCCAAGGAGTCATCACCGGGGTAACTGGGTGGGAATAGTCTTCATTGAGACCCTGAAAGGTGAGGGGTTATGCCATAAGGATGTATTTATATGTCACTAATTTAAGTGAAATTGGTGGAAATGTAATAGAACTAGGCAGTGAAGCTATTAAAAATTGGGCTGAAAGACTAGACACACTGCATTATCTCTAATCTTGAATATGAACACAGTTTTTATTAAAATGGCTGTGAAATAACTAAAAGTAGGTACATTTTTAAAGGTCTGGGAACCTTTTTATTTTTTATTTTCTGTTTATTTATTTTTGAGAGATAGAGAGAGAGACTCTGTGAGTGGATGAGGGGCAGAGAGAGCGGGGCACAGAGGATCCAAAGCAGGCTCTGCACAGACAGCAGAGAACCCAATGTGAGGCTTGAACCCATGAACTGTGAGATCATGACCTGAGCTGAAGTGGGACGCTCAGCTGACTGAGATGCCCAAGTGCCCCGGTAACTAAGTATATCTGATGAA
>NW_021857980.1:0-988 GCF_006229205.1 Suricata suricatta
AAAAATTCCACTCTGTGGAAGACATTGTTAAGAGAATGAAAATAAACCACAGATGGGATAAAATCATTGTAGGCACATATCTAATAAAGAACTGGTATCCAGAATATACAAAGAGCTTTTAAAGCTCAACAATATGAACACAGTAATTAACATAAAAACAACAGACCCGAGATCTGAATAGATGGCTCACTAAGGAAGATATACAGGTGGCATCTAAGTGTATGAAAAGATGCTCAACATCATGTGTTATTAGAGGATTGCAAATTAAAACAGTAATTAGATACCACTGCATACCTATTAGGATGGCTATAACCCAGAAAACCGGCAGCACCGAATGCTGATGAGGGTGTGGAACAATAGGAATCCTTATCTGTTGCTGGTGAAAATGCAAAATGGTACAACCATTTGGGAGACAGTTCTTAAGGTATCTTACAAAACTAAACATGCTCTTATCTTACAATCCAGCAATTGCACTATGATATTTACTCAAATGAATTGAAAACTCATCTCTACAAAACAAAAACAAAAACAAAACAAAAAAAACTGCACTTGAAGGTTTGCAGCATCTTTATTCACTATTGTCAAAACTTGGAGGCAACCAAGATGTCCTTTCACAGGTGAATGGATAAACAAAGTGTGGTCCATCCAGACGAAGGAATATTATTCAATGCTAAAAAGAAATGAACTGTCAAGCCATGAAAAGACAAAAAGCAACCTTAAATGTATATTGCAAAGTGAAAGCAGCCAATCTGAAAAGGAGTCACACTGTATGATTCAACTTATATGTCATTCTGGAAAAGGCAAAACTATGGAGACACTAAAGAGATCGGTGGTTGCCAGGGGTTTGGAAGGAGAGAGGGAGGAAGGGAATGATGAGTTGGTTGAGAATAGGAGATTTTCAGGGCACGGAAACTATTCTGTATGACACCATAATAGTAGACACATGTCATTATACTTTTGTCAAACCCACAGAATGTACACCAAGAGT
>NW_021857981.1:0-988 GCF_006229205.1 Suricata suricatta
TCTTGGGTGGATACCTAGGCATGGAATGGCTGGTTCAGATAGTAGGTATATATTTAACCTATTAAGAAACTGCTATTTTCCAATGTGGCCGTATATTTTCCATCATCTTCACCAGTGTGTAGGAACTCCAGTTGATCCACATTCTTGCCAGCCTTGGGTATATTTAGTCTTTTTTTAACTGTGGGCACTCTAATAACTTTATGGTGGTATCACACTGTGGATTTAGTTTTCATTTCTCTAGTGTCAAATTCCACTGTAACTCTTATTTCAGGCCATCATGCATCTCCTGCCTGGACCATTATTGGACCTAATTGGTCATTCTTTCTTCAGTTTGATCTTCTGAAAATTCATCTTCCTTGTTTCTCCTTTCTCTGATTATTTCTTTACAGCCTCCTTTGTAGGGTCTGCCTTTATTATATCTCTTTGAAATTGCTGTTTGCTTCAGGGCTTTGGATTCTTTCATTCTAGAAATGACTGCTTGGTTCTTCTCATCCTTATTCAGCTACAACCATTAATGACATGATAATGACTCAAGCTGCCCATCTCTTTTAGAGGTCTGCTAAACCTCAGGTACACATAACTGACTGCTTGCCAATGACACAGCTTGCCTAGGCCGCTCAAGATATTAAGAGTACCTTTCATACAGTATGTCCAAAATAGAACTCAGCATCTTTTCTAGAAAACCTATTCTTTTATTTGTATCCAATAGCTTGGTAAATGGCACTAAAATATGTTTTGTTATTTAAGAAAAACAAAGGAATTATTCTTGATATCCCTTTTTAAAACAGCCTCCATATTGAATCTATCATACAGCTCCTTGCTTTTAAAATGCTTGATATCCTTCACATCTACCTTTCCTCTCTATTCTTATGATTTCATTCTCCTCATTGTTCACCTGGTTTACTGCAGACTGCAGCAGCCCCTGAAATTGTCAGATATCTACCTTCTAAAATTTTCCAAGGAACTTTACTAAAGCACAAATCTGATG
>NW_021857982.1:0-988 GCF_006229205.1 Suricata suricatta
GAGTGTCATTGCAACTACTGTATTGTAAATGATGGAAAATAATTGCATATGTTAAAAAATATGAAACTTTATAAAGTAAAAAAATTTTTTTAAATAAAAAAAATTAAAAAAAAAACACATTTTATTTGAGTCTAAAGACCAAGTTTGTCCTTAGAGGTCTCTTACCAGAAATGTGACTGTTAGCCATGAATCTACATAATCACTTAACACCTGACCTTTAGAGCTAGAGACATCTTTCTTAAAGAAATCAGGCAGTGTTTTGCAGTCACAAGGAAATAACTAATATATATGTCTATATACTATGTATAATATATGTCTGTATATATGTATGTGTATATATGAGATTTAATATATATGCACTTATATATTATATATATATAACATACATATATGAGATTTATTGGAGATTGAAGATTTACTATAGGAATTGGCTCACAATTATGGCAGCTGAGAAGCCCATAATTAACTGTCTGCAAGCTGGAGACTCAGGAAAGCTGGTGGTGTAATTCAGCTTAAGTCCAAAGGCCCAAGAACTAGGAACTCTGATGTTGTAAGTTTCAGTCCAAGAACAGAGAAGAGGTGAGATGTCTTAGCTCAATCAGTGAGGCATGAAAACAAATGGGAAGGGTCAATTCTTCCTTCCTCTGTCTCTTGTTCTATGCAGGCCCTCAGTGTATTGGATGACACCCAACCCCACTGGGGAGGGGTTCTACTTTATAGAGTCCATCAATTCAAATGTTAATTTCATCCAGAAACCTTCACAGGCACACCCAGAAATAGTGTTTAATCTGGACACCCATGGCCATTCAAGTTGACACCTAAAATTAACCATTACAAATATTCATAAATAAAACCCTGTAGTGCCAGATGTTCAAAAATCTAGGATGATGATGATGATGGTGATGATTATTCCATCTGAGTTAAACTCTTATTATAATACTTTGTTTGGAAACAATGGGAAAATAGTTACCCTATTATATTTGTTCTT
>NW_021857983.1:0-988 GCF_006229205.1 Suricata suricatta
ACCTGAACACTCACAAATTACCAAAACTCAAACATGAAGAAATATAAAATTGGAACAGACCCATAACCAGAGAAGAAATTGAATCACTTATCAAAAATTTGCCAACAAATAAGAGTCCTGGACCAGATGGCTACCCTGGGAATGTCTATCGACATTAAAAGCAGAGTTAATGCCTATCCTTCTCAAGCTGTCCAAAAAACTGAAATGAAAGGAAAACGTCCAGACTCATTCTATGAAACCAGCATTATCTTGATTCCCAAACCAGACAGAGACCCCACAAAAAAGGAGAACTACAGGCCAATATCCCTGATGAACACGGATACAAAAATTCTGAATAAGATACTGCCAAATTGAATTCAACAGCATATAAAAAGAATTATTCACCATGGTCAAGTGGAATTCATTCCTGGGCTGTAGGTCTAGTTCAATATTCACAAATCCATAAATGTGATACATCACGTTCAGAAAAGAAAGGATAAGAACCATACGATCCTGTCAATAGATGTAGAAAAAAACATTTGACAAAATACAACATCCCTTCTTAATAAAAACTCTCGAGAACATTAGGACAGAAGGAACTTAAACATCATAAAAGCCATTTATGAAAATCCCACAGCTAATGTTATCCTCAGTGGGGAAAAACTGAGAGCTTTCCCCCTGAAATCAGGGACACAACAGGGATGTCCACTCTCACCACTCTTGTTTAACATAGTGCTGGAAGTCCTAGCATCAGCATTTAAGACAATAAAAGGAAATAAAAGGCATCAGAATCAGCAAAGAAGAAGTCACTTTCTCTTTTCGCAGATGACATGACACTATACATGGAAAACCCGATCAACTCCACCAGAAGCCTTCTAGAACTGATTCATGAATTCAGTAAAGTTGCAGGGTACAAAATCAATGTACAGAAATCGGTTGCATTCCTATACACCAATAATGAAGCAACAGAAAGAGAAATCAGGAAACTGATCCCATTCACAATTGCATG
>NW_021857984.1:0-988 GCF_006229205.1 Suricata suricatta
ATTCAACATTTATATACATTACAAAATGATCACCATGATAAGTTTAATTATCATCTGTCACCAGACACAGTTTATAAAATTATTAACTGTATTTCCTATACTGTACTTTATAACCCTTTGACTTGTTTTATAATTGGAAGTTTTCATCTTTATATCCCTTCAACTGTTTTGCCCTTATCCCCTACACCTCTCCTCTCTGAAAAACACTGGTTTGTTCTCTGTGTTTATGATTCTGTTTTGTTCATTGTTTGTTTTTTAATAGTTTATTGTCAAATTGGTTTCCATATAACTCCCAGTGCTTCTCCCCACGTGTCCCCCACCATGACCATCACCCCTTCCCACCCTCCCTCCCCCTCTGCATTTAAGTGGATCATATAGTATTTGTCTTTCTCTGACTTATTTCACTTAGCATAATACACTCTAGGTCCATCAGTGTTGTCACAAATGACAGTATCTCACTTTTTTATATAGCTGAATAGTATCGTGTGTGTGTGTGTGTGTGTGTGTGTGTGTATCTTCTTTGTTACCTACTGATGGACACTTAGATTGCCTCCAGATCTTGGCTATTAAAAGTAATAGTTGAGTGAACTTAAGGATGCATGTATCATTTTGCATTGGTGTTTTGTCATCTTCAGATAAATACCCAGAAGTAGAATTGCTGGATTGTGTGGTAGTCCCATTTTTAAGTTTTTGAGGAACTTCCATACTGTTTTCTATAGTGCCTCCACCAGTTTGCATTCCTCCGAACAGTGCAAGAGAGTTCTGATTTTTACACATCCTCGCTAACACTTGTTATTTCTCATCTTTTTGATACTAGCTATTTCAACAGATGTGAGGTGATTTCTCTTTGTGAATTTGATTTGCATTTCTCTGATGATGAGTGATGTTGAACATCTTTTCCTGTGCTATTGACCATCTGTATGTCTTCTTTGGAAAAATATCTATTCAGGTCTCTGCTCATTTTTTTAATTGGATTGTTTGCTTTTTT
>NW_021857985.1:0-988 GCF_006229205.1 Suricata suricatta
TCCAAAGGGCTTAGTACTTCACTCTCTCAAGCTATCCCTGACAACCCTACTTAAAATTTCAAAACTCCCTCAACAGATGGTCCCATACACTCCTAGATCACATTTCTTGATAAAACTTTTTCACCATCTAACATACTATTTTAACAGCTTTATTGAGATATAATTCACACAGCACAAAATTCACCCATTTAAAGTGCTCAATTAAATGCTTTTTGGCACATTCACAGATATTTGCAATGATTGCCTCAAAAATAAAGCCTGCACATGGATTGGAAGAACAAATATTGTTAAAATGTGGGTACTACCCAAAGCAAACTACACATTCAATGAAATCCCTATCAAAATAACACCAGCGTTCATCACAGAGCTAAAACAAACAATCCTGAAGTTTGTTTGAAACCAAAAAAGACCCCAAAGAGCCAAAGTAATGTTGATAAAAAACCCAAACCTGGAAGCATCACAATTCTGGACTTCAAGCCATATCACAAAGCTGTTATCATCAAGACAGTATGGCACTGGCACAAAAACAGACACATAGATCAATGGAACAGAATAGAGAACCCAGAAATGGACCCACAAATGTATTGCCAACTAATCTTCAACAAATCAGGGCAGAATATCCAGTGGAAAAATGATAGTCTCTTCAGCAAATGGTGTTGAGAAAACTGGACAGTGACAGGTGGAAGAATGAACCTGTGCCACTCTCTTACACCATACATACACAAAAATTCAAATTGGATGAAACACCTCAATGTGAGACAGGAAGCCATCAAAATCTTAGAGGAGAGGGGTGCCTGGTTGGTCCAGTCAATTAAACACCCAACTCTTGATTTCAGCTCAGGTCATGATCTCATGGTTCATGAGTTCAAGCCCCATATCAGGCTCTGTGCTGACAGTATGGAGCCTGCTTGGGATCCTCGCTCTCCCTCTCTCTCTGCTCCTCCCCCATTTCTCTCTCTCTCTCTCTCTCTCTCTCTCTCTCTCTCTC
>NW_021857986.1:0-988 GCF_006229205.1 Suricata suricatta
TATCCTCAAATGGCTAATGAAAAAATAGGCTCTTACAGTGAACTGGGGAGAAGGGTTTAAAAGAATAGACTCTGAAATTACATGATTTTGGCACGAACACTAACTACTTTTAGGGCTGATATGAATGTTATCAGAGTATTTAATCTCTCTGAGCCTGTTTCTTTGCATAGAAAGTGGAAATGATAATAACTAACACAGGATTCTTTTGAAGGTTAAATGAAATGTTGCTTGTAAAACTTTTTTTTGGCCATATGCTTATAACATCAATAATGTGTTATATATGTTGGCTGTTATTCAAATCCCAATAACAGCCTGAGCAAATGCTAGGAATTTTATGTAAATAACAGCTTCGGTCAATATTTTATTAGCACAGAAGATGATGATGAATGGAAAGGACAAGAGTAAACCAAAGGTGACCTCAAGAGAAAGTGTTTTGTTTTGCTTTCGGTTTGGGTTTTGGGTTTTGTTTGTTTATTATTGCAATCCTAGCTAATTCTGTGTCCACTTAAAGTGGGTGAGATAATCATTAGACATAAGGTCGTATCATTTGGATAAAAGTAGAAGGGAAGTAAAAATCTTAACATTGTCAGAAATGTTTTCCCAGAGGAACCCTAAACAACCATATATGGAACTCTGGAAACGGCAGAGAAATATTGACAGAGTGCTCTTTGTAAACAGGAAGGCCTGCTGTGTATCTTAACTCTACATCTGTAGTTCAGAAATTATGCCGTCCACTACAATCCAGTTAACCTTTGAAGATTCAGTTTCATGAGCTATCATAGGCAAGTAAGGCCTATATCTAACAGATGACTAAGAGTATTAAATAGGATAGAGTTAATAAAATCCTTAGCCTAGACAATGGTAGATAGAGGGCATTGGATAAATATTAGCTAATTTGATTATTGTGCTACTTAAGATAGAATTGTACCAAATCGTAGCAGTCTCTGGCCTTGTTTCTTTCATGGCCTATGGATCTCACTGAGAATTT
>NW_021857987.1:0-1957 GCF_006229205.1 Suricata suricatta
TCCACTCATATATTCAGTGAAAGAGTAGGGACAAAGGTGAACAAAAGCATGACCCTGGGCGCGGACCCCTGAGCCGCACTGGTAAGGCGGTGTTGGGTCCCCGACTTAGAGGGAGGGGTTATTGGAGGGCCCCGCCCCTTCCGCTCACACAGCTGCTCCTGGGAGCCTGTGAGGGGGCTGAGGCCTGGCATGGGGGCCAGTTTTACAGGATGAGGGCAAGAAAGGCCTTACTGATGGCCGAGGCAGAGATCACGAGACTGGCCACCCCAGCCACCACACGCATAACCCAGGCTCATGGCCTCCTTCCTTCTGGAGGGTTCCGTTCAAAGTGCTGACCCCTGCTAGGTACAGGGGTGGGTGCACGGCTGGGCATGAGGAAGGAGCTGGAGGGTAAGTGAGCTCCTGGGGAGGGTCACAGCGGTTCCAAGAGGGAAACCGACAAGTGTTTGCCAAGTGCATGGCTACCGAAATAGACCTCCACGCACACCCCTCGTCCACTGAAGATTTCTACCATCTGGAGACTCAAAGCATTTTAATGAGGTTATAAAAAGCAGAGAGAAATACAGAGAAGCTACCGTGCATTCACGGATCTAGAAAAGAGGCAACATGGTCCCCAATCCAGGCACGCGAGGGAGGCACGGCCTGCTTCCCACCAGCTAACAGGCCAGGATGCAGGCCAAGCTCATCGACACTCTGGGGGACAGCCTGGGCTTTGTCCCGTCTCAGGTCCCCGGAGACGGAGACGGCCTCCATCCCAACAGGAGGCAGTAGCGTGTTCTGTGAAGGTGAGGCCAGGGGTGAGGGTGTAACCTAGGCCTTGCTACTTGAGGGGGACCCTCGGAGCAGCCCCCTCTCACCGGAGCTTGTCAGAAAGGCCCCACCCCTCCTGGGGGGGCTCAGTCAGTTAAGCGTCCGACCTCGCTCAGGTCATGATCTCATGGTTTGTGGGTTCGAGCCCCACGTCGGGCTCTGTGCTGACAGCTATGAGCCAGGAGTCTGCTTCCAAGTCTGTGTCTCCCTCTCTGTCGCTCATCTGCCCATGGTCTGTCTTTGTCTCCCCAAAAACGCATAAAAATGTTAAAAAATTTTTTAAGAAAAAGAAAAAAGGCCCCTCCCCAAATGCAGAATCCAAATGCAAATTTTAACAAGATCCCGTCCTGACTGGCGTCCTGACTCATGTCTTGGTAAACCCTGAGAGGCTCTGACCCAGAGAGTTCTGTGCGGAGTATCTAGAGTCTTGGGGGTGAGAGAGAGTCTGAGGCCATCATGGGACCGAGCACGGGGCAGGTGAGTGACAGCTAGGAGAGGTTTGAAACCCGCCTCTGTTCCCTCCACCTGTCCCCTTGAGGGGCCAGCAAGCCGGGCCTGGAGTGTCCTGGCTCACAGCCAGCTCAAGGATTTTCCGCCCTCCCGCCCTGTGGCTCTGGCGTGAGGAGGGCGGGCAGCGAGCAAGATGCTGACTTTGAGATGCTCAACAGAGAGCTCTGCTCTTCCGCTGCTCCGACTGCTGGGCCGGGATGTGAACTTCTGGAAGGTTCCTTCCTCGCACATGCAGAGTTCAGCCCACCCTTGAAAGCATGAATGCTCTTTACAGAAGAGCAAACTTGAAGTGCCAAGTAAAACATGGACCAAGGAGGGCCGCCTGGGGGGCTCAGTCAGTTGAGCATCCGACTTTGGCTCAGGTCACAATCTCACAGTCTGTGAGTTCCAGCCCTGTGTCGGGCTCTGTGCTGGCTGCTCGGAGCCTGGAGCCTGCTTGGGATTCTCTGGCCTTGCCCCCCTCTGCCCCTCCCTGGCTGTGCTCGCTGTCTCAAAAAATAAAGAGAAAAAACATTTTTAAGAAAGAAATACTATTCAAACAATGGACCAAGGAAATGAAGCAGCTCTTTGCAAAATATGTGATACACAGAAGAAGAACGTCATGTTACAAACAAGCAGATGCCTGTGAAACGAGGCG
>NW_021857988.1:0-988 GCF_006229205.1 Suricata suricatta
GGAGGACTGGAACCTCCCGACTCTTCTGGCGCCCCAGCCCCGACCTTGTCTCTCCTTCTCAGTGTGTCCGGGCAGCAAGGGGAGCGCGGGCAGCAAGACATGGCCGTTCTCCCTCCTCTCCGCATCCGTCCACATGTCCCTCCTTCAGAGAGACTGTGTGGCCTGGGGACAAAGCCGGGTTTGAACCCTGGGTTCGGATCCTGACACCTGACGTGGCGCTACAGGACGCAGTGGCTTCCTGCCTGCCTGCCCCGCCGCTCCCTCTCAGCTGGCGCTGTGACGAAGCTGCCGTGTTGGAGGTGCCCACGCGGCAAGGAGCCGACGCCGGGTGGCCTCGGGCCCACAGCCAGCGGCAAACCAGAGCCTCAGTCCCGCAAGCCGCGAGGAACTGCCCTCCCCCGGTGGCCACGGGAGCGAGGTGAAGGCACACGGAGCCCCGAGTCCCGGTGGAGCCCCGAGTGAGGCCTCGAGCCCACCAAGACCGCGGTGTGGCCGGCGGGGGGCGCTGCGGCAGGGCCCGGGGAGCCCGGGATTCCGTCCTGCATAACCTGTGAGATAACGCAATGTCCACGCAGCTCCGTTTCGGGCAATTTGTCACGCACCGTGGATAGCTGGTGCAGTGACCTTGGGAAGGTGAGCCCAGCTCCTCGGGATCCTGACATGTCTGTCTGTGAGGTGGCGGCAATGGGGCCAGAGGACCCCGTGCAGCAGCGAGTGCCCCAGAGGACCTCAGGAAATGAGCCTCTTGTGCCTCAGTCGACAGAGCTTTCCAGGACCACACCTGGGCCCTGTGGCAGGTGCTGGGGACCTGGGAGCCAGCGTGAAGCGTGTCCCTTGAAGTTACCCATGCTGACGGGGGTGACAGAGCTGGGGCACGTATCCTCCAGGCCCTGCCCGGCACTGGCAGGGGCTGCATCTGGGGTCTGGGGCACTGACTTCTGGCACCTTTCCACTGACCCAGTGCGGGTCACGGGAGAGAAGTCTGGAC
>NW_021857989.1:0-988 GCF_006229205.1 Suricata suricatta
CTCTCTGTCTCTCAAAAAAAAATTTTTTTTAATTTAAAATAAAGCATTCATTAAAAAAAAAAAAGTTAAAAGTTTTAGAACACTTCAAAGGGTAGCCTCCAGCCTCAACCCCACATTGTCCAGGAGGCTGGTTGTTTCCTCTTTAACTAGGACTTTCAAGGGAAAGTTTGAAAAGCACTCAAGTGGTAGAAAAGTAGACATTTCAAGACCTGAGTTTAAGCTGGAAGGCTCAGACATTTATTTTGTTATCTTCAGCAAGTCACCTATCTGATTCCGGGTTTCTCATCAGGTAAATGGGAATGTTCCTCATAGAATTACCTTCAGACCCGATCAGGGGCTCAAAAGAAATAATACATGGGGAAGTGCTGTACAAATACTTTCTAGGATCACTGGAGAGGGGTCTACAGAAATCAGTTGCCTTGGCAAGTGTGCAGGCTGAGGCTAGCCTGCTCTGGCGGTGAAAGGGATTCAAAGTTGGTGGCAGGGCTGAAAAAGTAACAGCCCAGTGTGGAAATGGCTGAGTACACACTCACTGCACAAGCTGCTCATAAATTCATCCTTAGCAGGAGAAGCAACGGACTTAAGAGAACCAAGAGAGGAGAAAACACAACCCAGTCACTCCTGTGGCTCTGCTCCCTGTGGTTGATTGAAGATGGAAAATAAGAGAGAGCCATCCAGTAGGAGAGGAGAAGGCAAGCAAATCCAGCCACTTGGCCTCACTGCCTGTGGATTACTGTTAAAATTATGGTGTCTGCTCTGAAGGAATTGATGATGGAATCTACTGAGTCTCCCTCTAGAGCATTTCAAGTCAGTTTCTTGTTTTAGGCACCTGTAATTCAGCATGCCTTTCCCCAAATACATTCAAAACCCGAAAATAAAATGCAGAACAAATGCAATCAAATGACATCATTGTTCTGAGTGACAACCGGGGCACTCTGATCCTAGGACCCCATTAAACAGGGTTGCAACCTGCCATTGTCCTGTCGGT
>NW_021857990.1:0-988 GCF_006229205.1 Suricata suricatta
CATCAGATTTGTGCTTTAGTAAAGTTCCTTGGAAAATTTTAGAAGGTAGATATCTGACAATTTCAGGGGCTGCTGCAGTCTGCAGTAAACCAGGTGAACGATGAGGAGAATGAAATCATAAGAATAGAGAGGAAAGGTAGATGTGAAGGATATCAAGCATTTTAAAAGCCAGGAGCTGTATGATAGACTCAATATGGAGGCTGTTTTAAAAAGGGATATCAAGAATAATTCCTTTGTTTTTCTTAAATAACAAAACATATTTTAGTGCCATTTACCAAGCTATTGGATACAAATAAAAGAATAGGTTTTCTAGAAAAGATGCTGAGTTCTATTTTGGACATACTGTATGAAAGGTACTCTTAATATCTTGAGCGGCCTAGGCAAGCTGGGTCATTGGCAAGCAGTCAGTTATGTGTACCTGAGGTTTAGCAGACCTCTAAAAGAGATGGGCAGCTTGAGTCATTATCATGTCATTAATGGTTGTAGCTGAATAAGGATGAGAAGAACCAAGCAGTCATTTCTAGAATGAAAGAATCCAAAGCCCTGAAGCAAACAGCAATTTCAAAGAGATATAATAAAGGCAGACCCTACAAAGGAGGCTGTAAAGAAATAATCAGAGAAAGGAGAAACAAGGAAGATGAATTTTCAGAAGATCAAACTGAAGACAGAATGACCAATTAGGTCCAATAATGGTCCAGGCAGGAGATGCATGATGGCCTGAAATAAGAGTTACAGTGGAATTTGACACTAGAGAAATGAAAACTAAATCCACAGTGTGATACCACCATAAAGTTATTAGAGTGCCCACAGTTAAAAAAAGACTAAATATACCCAAGGCTGGCAAGAATGTGGATCAACTGGAGTTCCTACACACTGGTGAAGATGATGGAAAATATACAGCCACATTGGAAAATAGCAGTTTCTTAATAGGTTAAATATATACCTACTATCTGAACCAGCCATTCCATGCCTAGGTATCCACCCAAGA
>NW_021857991.1:0-988 GCF_006229205.1 Suricata suricatta
TGCTCTCTTATTGTGTGCTGCTTTATTTTTTTCCTATACCTATCACCCTCTAACATATCATGTAATTTATTCATTAATTTTGTTTCTTTACTATCTTACTGCACTTTATTTTTTCTCCTCTGTTGCCTTTTTAGATTCATTTTCTTTTTATCCTGTCTATGCACATTCGTTTCTCCTCACACAGTCCATTACTATTCCTTTAGTGGTTCTCCTAGAAATTAAAACTTACATATATTGTATAACAGTCTAATATAAACTCTACTTTTGTCACTTTCCAGAGGATGCTCTGATCTTCGAACACTCAATCTCTGTTTACTTCCTTTTTTTGGTGCTAGTGATGTTATTTATTTTAATTCACATGTATTTGGGGGCATGTGGGTGACTTGGTCAGTTGAGTGTCCGACTTCAGCTCAGATCATGATCTCCCAGTCTGTAGGTTTGAGCCCCGCATTGGGCTCAGTGCTGAAAGCTCCGAGACTGGAGCCTGTTTCGAATTCTGTGTCTCCCTCTCTCTCTGCTCCTTGCCCGCTTGTGATCTGTCTCTGTCTCTCAAAAATAAATAAAGGTTAATTCACATAAGGTTTATATCTAACTAGACATTACTATCATTGCTATGTTCAGTCTATACTCTTTGTAATTCATTACATGATTAATCTTTCCTTTGATTTATTTTTCCTTCCTATCTATGATTCTACCGGAGATCACTTTCCTTCTACCTGAAGAACTCTTTGTAGTATTTATTCTAGTGCTGATCTGCTGGCAACAAATTGTCTCAATTTTTGAATAAAAATGTCTATTTCAAATTTATTTTAAGAGATATTTTTGCCCACCAACAATGCAGGAGGGTGCCCATCTCTCCACACCCTCGCCAGCATCTGTAGTCTCTTGATATGTTCATTTTAGCCACTCTGACTGGTGTGGTATCTCAGTGTGGTTTTGATTTGTGTTTCCCTGATGATGAGTGATGTTGAGCATCGTTTCATGTGCC
>NW_021857992.1:0-988 GCF_006229205.1 Suricata suricatta
CAGATATGAGTTTGGGTGTATTTTATCCTCCTCAAAATTTTGGAAAAATTTGAAAAATATTATCATTAATATCATTATCATTATCATTAATTCTTCTTTAAACATTTGGTGGAATTCATCAGCAAAACCTGTTTTTCTTTGTTGAGAGGTTTTTCATTGCTGATTCCATCTCTTTATTCATTATTGGTCAATTCAGATTTTCTCTTTCTTCATGATTCAGTTTTGGTAAATACTATGTTTCTAGTAATTAATCCATTTCTTCTAAGTTGTCCAATTTGTTGACTAATAATTGTATCTTAGCAGATTCTTATGATCTTCTGTTTTTCTGTAGTCTCATTTAAAATGTCTTCTCTTTCATTTCTAACTGTGTTTGAGGCCTTTCTGTTTTGGTGAGTCTAGCTAAAAGTTTGTCGATTTTGTTTATCATTTTAAGAAACCAACCACAGTAAAACCTTGGATTTCAAGTATAATTTGTTCTGGAAACATGCTTATAATCCAAAGCACGTGTATATCAAAGCAAATTTCCCCATAAGAAATAATGGAAACTTGAATGATTTGTTCCACAACCCAAATTTATTCATATAAAATGATTACAATACTGTAATACTTAGAGAATAATAAAGAAAATACAAAATATTAAGAACAATTCGCAAATTAGCCTGCACTTACCTTTGAAAACCTTTGTGACTCGTGTGAGGGAGACAAGAGAGAGAAGGGTTATTGTGTAGGAGGACTCTCACTATCGCTAACAGAATCACTGCTGTCTATTGGTTCAATGGAATCTTTTTCTTTCCATGAAACTTTAACAAGGAACCTATCCAATGACCTAGAATGAAGCAAAGCATTCCTAAGCTTACTCTTGTATGGAAAAGCAAAGGAAGTGATAAAAAAAAATACACTAGTGCCATTTGTGGGCATCTAATAACGTTCTGAAAAAATGATTTCTGCCAAACACCACACAGCCTGTGACTGGGAGATGATCACTCAC
>NW_021857993.1:0-988 GCF_006229205.1 Suricata suricatta
AAGTACTTGAGGGAATCATTTGAAGAAGTATAGCAGTTCAGATGTTCTGGAAATGATGCTTCATTAAAGAGAGGAAAAAACAAGATGGCTCCAAAGAAATGGAATTTAAAAGAAAACTTTGAGTTAAAATAATGTCACACTTCATAGGAAGTCTTAAGACTTCTGCTCAAGTTCTAGTCATGACTGAAAATGAGGTACCAGCCTTCTGATGACCACACTCTTCTCCCCACAACAACCCATCACAAGCTTCCCTCCCCACTCACACTCTCCATTTGGGGGCTCATGAGAGAAGACTCTGCTTTCACCCCTTCTCTAACAGAGCAGAATGTCTAGGAACACACAGGCATGTTTCTGAAGATTTTATTTCTACGTGCCCAATGAGCTGCATGAAAGAAATTAAGATGGGGAGGGAAAAAAACAAAGGCTCTAGTACCAGCTAGAAAAAAAAAAACAACTCATCCAGAGATGAATTTTAAATATTGCCCAGAGGGGACAAAGACACACACACACACATACACACACACAGACGGATATAAATGTATATGGGTATATATACTATAACTGATGTATCTACATAGATGAATATGCCATACATCTGTGTGTGTACGTGAAGAAAGAAAGAGAATGCATGCTTTCTTCTAAAAGATTCTGTTCAATTCTAATTCGATCTTTCCATGATAACCATTTAAATATTTATTACATATTTTATTTATTTATTTGAGAGAGAGAGCGAATGAGAGAGCACGCAAGTGGGGAAGAGGGGCAGAGGGAGAGAGAGGGAATCCCAAGTAGACTCCATGCTCAGCACGAAGCCCCACATGGAGCTCAATCCCACGACTCTGGGATCATGACCTGAGCCGAAATCAAGAGGCAGACGCTCAACTGACTGAACCACTCAGGTGCCCCTATTACATATTTTAAAAGATCATCTGTATAGATAGGCATACAGACATAAATGTGTTAACAGTAGCAACTGAAATAATTTTTT
>NW_021857994.1:0-988 GCF_006229205.1 Suricata suricatta
TGTAAATGTTCCATTACATTAATTACCAGGGAAATCCATATTAAAGCTACACTGAGAATTAGATTGGAAAATCTTTTTTAAAAGTCTGAAGATCTCAAGCATTGACAGTGATCTCAAAAAATGGGCACTTTCTGCTTGTAGGAATATAGAATAGTGCAAACACTTAGGAAAATACCTTGGCATTTTCCAGTAAATTTAAAATGTGCCTACCCTGTAACATGACAACTCTACTCCAAGACAAGTGCCAGGAAGCATGGATGAGATGTTCATAGCAGCATTGTTTAGCTTAACAAAACATTTTAAAAATAAAAATAAATAAATGCAAGCCCAGAAGTGTACAGTTTGTATCTTTACCACTTATGTTTCTTAAGTTATATAGATGTGGAGTCTAACTATAAAGAAAAGCAAGGGAATGACAAACAGATAATTTAGGTTTTGGTTATTTCTGGGTGGCGAGGGAATATTATCTGGGAAGTTTATAATGGGGCTACAATTATATTCATGATTTCCACTTATTATAATGGGCAGTAGATATATGGGTAGGTGTCTGTATTGTCATTCTTTATTTTTGTTGTTGTTGTTAAATATAATATATACATATATGTGAATGTCTGGGCAAATCTCATAATGTTAACAAATGTTACTTTTCTACCTCTCCCAACTTATGCCACTCTGTCAGAATGGGCTTCTTGAATCACTCTGGAAGGGGTGGTTTTAGGAGATGCTGTTGGAACAGTGGACACAAAGGTCCTAGGACTTGTTTTCCTAAGGACTTTGGCCTCCATTTGCTACTGATAAGAACAAGAAGGATGTATGAAAGTAGAGCTCTACAAGAGAATGCAGGAATGAAGGTTTCTATTAAGATAATCTAAATGGGAATTTGGAAATCCTCGTTACAATGAAACATTGTGCAGAATGAATAGAATTCTCAGACGAGAAAGGTGACACCCAATACTTGTGTGCACTAATTAACTCATGACCTCCATGT
>NW_021857995.1:0-987 GCF_006229205.1 Suricata suricatta
TAAAGAGGCTGTCTTTTTGTTTTTTCATTGGATACCATAGTCTGCTTTGTCAAAGATTAATTATCCATACACTTGTGGGTTCAGTTCTGGACTCTCTATTCTATTCCACTTGTCTATTTGTCTGTCTCTATGCCAATACCATAGTGTCTTGTAGATGACAGCTTTGTGTTAGACTAATGTCTAAAATTGTGATGTCTCCTGTTTTGGGTTCTTCTTCAATATTATTTTGGCTATTTGGGGTCTTTTGTGGTTCCATACAAATTTTAGGATCTTTGTTCTAGCTTTGAGAAGAATGTTGGTGCAATTTTGATTGGGATTGAATTGAATGTGTAGATTGCTCTGGGTAATAATGACATTTTTTCAATATTTATTCTTACAATCCATGAGCATGGAATGTTTTCCACTTCTTTGTGTCTTCTTCAATTTTCTTTGTAAGTTTTCATCATACAGATCTTTTATATCTTTGGTTAGGTTTATTCTTAGGTATTTTATGTTTTTCGTGCAATTATGAATGAGTTCAGTCTCTTCATGTCTCTATCTGTTGCTTCATTGTTGGTGTATAGAAATGCAACTGATTCTGTATGTCGATTTTGTCCCCTGCGACTGGGCTGAATTCATGGATTGGTTCTAGTAGGGTTCTGGTGGATTCTGTCAGGTTTACCATGTAGAGTATCATGTCATCTACGAAAAGTGAAAGATTGACTTTATCCATTGAGGATGATATTAGTTGTGGGCTTTTCTTAACTGGCTTTTATGATGTGTAAGTAAGTTCCTTCTATGCCTACTTTCTTGAAGGTTTTTATTAAGAAAGGATGCTATCTTTTGTCAAATTCTTTATCTGCATTTATCAACTGGATTATATGGTTTTAATCTTTTCTTTTGTTTATGTGATGTATCATATTGATTGATTTGCAAATATTGAATCAGCCCTGGAACCCTGGAATGAATCCCCCTTGAATAGTTTGCTCATGATGGATAATTCTTTTT
>NW_021857996.1:0-987 GCF_006229205.1 Suricata suricatta
GAAGAGAAAGGAGAGAGGAACCACACACCCAGCTAAGTGGTGTTGGGGCCCGCCAAGTTTTCTGTCTGCCTCAGGCAAGGATTATCACTCCGTTGAGTGAGCCAGTAAATAAGATTTGCATCTGGAGGCTGGAGTTTGCCATTTCCTGGTCAAAATAACTTTGGCGACTGTCTTGCTGAGCTAGACATGAGTGGCCAAGGCACACAAAAGATCAAAACCCTATTCTGTGTTAGTTCTCCATCCCCCTAGGTTGCTGAGGCAAAGTCGGGGCGCTTCTTTGATATGCATTCGACTCTGTAGCCTGCCTAGGTCAGCTTGCCTTGTTTTCCCACCCTGACAACTATATAAAGAACAGTTCTTTGAATAAACGCTCTGTTTCACCTGATAGTAGAACCTTGAGTTCTGTCTTTACTCTTTGCGTCTCCCTCTCCTGACCCCTCTTTCTCTCCCTCCCTCAGGAAAAGGACCCTAGATGATTCTCTTCTCAGCCCTGCTGGTCTGGGCAGAGGAAACAGGTACTGCCAATTGCCAGGGATGAGTGGCCCGGGCCATAGAGTTAAGACAATTGGTGCCTCATCCTGGGGCTCAGTAGAGTAATGCCCTGAGCTCAGGTTACAACAGTGGGAATGAATGAAGCAGATGACACAGTGAGGGGCCAAAGTTAAAGGAGAAAAGTCAGTCTCAAAATGTGGTTTGGGAAGCACAGCTTGAATGGATTCTAGAAGCCCAGGTTTATTTTGCTGGTGGGTACAGAGGGTCCTCTCCTGTCTCCCTCTTCCTGTGCTCATCCATCCTCTTAGGCTTACCCTCTGTCCCAATGTCTTCCATGACATTCACAGTAACATTTAAAAGCCTTCCATGGCCAGTTAGGATCTATTTGATTGGACTGCTTTTCTGTTCATTTTTGGAGCATGTGAAAATCAGTAAACATACGGAATTTCTAAGTGGAGGTCCCAATGAGATTTACACCTGTCCCACTTATGAGTG
>NW_021857997.1:0-987 GCF_006229205.1 Suricata suricatta
GGGGGGGGGGGGGGGGGGCATCGCCCTGCACCCGAGGGCAGCCATCACCTCCTCAAACACGCCGAAATGCGCTCGGCCAAGTGGCGGGGACCCTCGGATGCGGGATATGGCCCCTGCCCGCCTGTGGGACCCCCAGTTACCAAGGTCCCAGTGAACCGATGCCACCTGACAGTTCCCGTCCCTCCGTCGCCACGGCTAACTGTAGAGTGGGGGAGAGGCAGGACACAGCCCTCTCCGGCATGCTCGGCATGCTCACTGGGGCACCAGCACCGCCCCGGGCAGCGGGCTGCACTTAGGTGTGGTGGCTGCTGGGAAACTCAGCGCGCTTTCTGACGCAGCCGCAGGTCTATGTTTCCTGGACGGTCTGGGATCAGAGAACACAGGATAAAGACAGATTCCACAGTCACGTGCTGGGAAGGGGCAGGCCGGGTACCCGCCCCGGGGCCGGTGGTCCTGGGGCCCCTGCCTGCCCCAGCTGCTTCTCTAACCTGGAAACCTGGGACCCTCAGCTGTGCTCGGACACACACTGCGGGCTCTCCCTCCAGCCCCTCAGCCCCATCCCTGCCCGCCCTCGGCCTCTCTCCTGGGCACCTGGCCTGCCCTTGGTTCTGAGCCCTGGGTTTCTCTCCTCCCCTCCCCCTGCCAAGCCGCCCCCAGCCCAGGCCTGTGTGGAGCGGCCAGCAGACACTCACAGACCAGGCTTACATGGCGGCGGCCCCAGGCCTGGGACACAGACACACACACACACACACACACACACACACACACACACACACACACACAGCTATGGCGCCAGCCCCAGGGGCACCACCTCCTCTGACAGGGACCCCCACCCACCCCCAGCACCTCCTCAAATCTCTGCCAGAAGACAAGAGGTCCTGCAGCTACAGCGGGGCACAGAGCAGGCGGAAAGGCCTGGACCAGGGCTGCACCGGTCATGGTCATCCCCCAGACTCCGCCCCTCCTGCCGGGGGGGGGGGGGGGGGG
>NW_021857998.1:0-2022 GCF_006229205.1 Suricata suricatta
TGCCAGCCTTGCTGCCAGCCTTGCTGCCGCCCCTCCTGCTGCCAGACCACCTGCTGCAGGACCACCTGCTGCCGCCCCAGCTGCTGTGTGTCCAGCTGCAGCCGCCCCTCTTGCTGTGGCTCCAGCTGTGGTGGCTCTGGCTGCTGTGGCTCCAGCTGCTGCCAGCCTTGCTGCCGCCCCTCCTGCTGCATCTCTAGCTGCTGCCGCCCCTCCTGCTGTGGCTCCAACTGCTGTGGCTCCAGCTGCTGTGGCTCCAGCTGCTGCCGCCCCTCCTGCTGCCCCTCCTGCTGCCTGCGCCCAGTCTGTGGCCGGGTCTCCTGCCACACCACGTGCTACCGCCCCACCTGTGTCATCTCCACGTGCCCCCGCCCCATGTGCTGTGCCTCCTCTTGCTGCTGAATCTCTCTGCCTATAATCGTTGTGACACAGGGATGTCCTCACCAGTCACATACAATGTGTTAGAACCAGCCAGCGACTGGGGAATGGGCTCTTAGCTTTCACTCTTCATCTTCTGATTTGGCATTTTGAGTTAGCATTCAGTTCTAGGAAATGACAAATTTAAACCACTGTCAAATGATTTTTATTCAAGGCCCAAATTCATCTCTTTTTAGGCCAGCAATATCTTCATCCTGTGTATACCCTGATTGTGATGATCTTACATGACACTGTTTTCATGTGTTCTTAATAAACAGTCATTTCCGCTGATACTAAAATCTGATGTGTTAATAATTTGGCATGTGAATGTGTGTGCATGTGTGTATGTGTCTGTGTCCTTAGCTATCACCAAAGCCCATCTTGCTTCAAATGCAGGAGAACGTGTTCAAGAGCAATTACTTATATTGCAATCAAGACTCTGGTAGGCATTCATTGTAGGACACGGGCAAAATTTCTTCACCTCTCCATGCCTCGATTTGCCTCCTCTGAGAAATGAGGACAATACATAATGTTCTTCAAAGGGTCAAAGACGTAATTCATGTACTACAATTGTCAATAAATATCTATTTTTTTGTTATTTTTCTTGAAACCCTACCCTGGGCTAAAATACTATCTTAGCATAGTATTATCTTTGAAAGAACAGCAAAGAAAGTTTATATCATTGTTTCACTGTCTTCTATAACTCAAAATTAAGTTTTATTATATGTATCAAATGTCCATTTTAGGAACACTGGTGAGTTGAACATTATTAAGGCACTTAAATTTCACTTGACTGTATTTCCACTTCTAGTGTGTTCCATTACTGATTGTGCAAATTTTGGGTGTTCTGCCTAGCTTAACTGCCTTCTCCTTCCTTCTTCCCTCTTACATCCTTCCTCCTTTCCTAAGCATAAAAACTCTCTTTTAGAATACGAAGTATAGCTTCTAAATCCAGATTTCTGGAAATTTATGAAGTCCATGGCAACTTTTCCATAAAAATTTCAAAACTTTTCATTCATAGTTGCTCACATTTTAGCATTTCTAGACTGAAACTCTACTTTTTTTCTGTCTCATGAAAATACTCATGTTATTGAAGTTGCTCATGTCCTTAATGATATTTCTTTCACTTTGGCCTTTTATCACCTTGCTTGGTTTTACTTAAGAGAACATGCACAGGTTATTTTCCCAGCACCCAGACTCAGGTAAGAATGATCTTCCTGAAGGCTCCTCAAAAAACTATCGATAGAACTCCCCTATGACCCAGCAATAGCACTGCTAGGAATTTATCCAAGGGATACAGAAGTGCTAATGCATAGGAGCACATGTACCCCAATGTTCATAGCGGCACTTTCTACAGTAGCCAAATCATGGAAAGAGCCTAAATGTCTATCAACTGATGAATGGATCAAGAAGATGTGGTATATATACACAATGGAGTACTATATGGCAATGAGGAAGAATGAAATATGGCCATTTGTAGCAAAGTGGATGGACTTCGAGGGTATCATGCTAAGCGAAATAAGTCAGGCAGAGAAGGACAGATACCATATGTTTGCACTCATAGGTCTAACAGAAGAGACCTGGCAGGGGACCATGCGGAGAGGAAGA
>NW_021857998.1:2122-10018 GCF_006229205.1 Suricata suricatta
GCAGGCAGCAGGAGGGGCAGCAGGAGGGGCGGCAGCAGCTGGAGCCACAGCAGCCAGAGCCACCACAGCTGGAGCCACAGCAGGAGGGGCGGCAGCAAGGCTGGCAGCAGCTGGAGCCGCAGCAGCCAGAGCTACCGCAGCTGGAGCCACAGCAGGAGGGGCGGCAGCAGCTGGACACACAGCAGCTGGGGCGGCAGCAGGTGGTCCTGCAGCAGGTGGTCTGGCAGCAGGAGGGGCGGCAGCAAGGCTGGCAGCAGCTGGAGCCACAGCAGCTGGAGCCACAGCAGCCAGAGCCACTGCAGCTGGAGCCACAGCAGGAGGGGCGGCAGCAGCTGGACACACAGCAGGAAGGGTGGCTGCAGGTGGTCTGGCAGCAGGTGGTCTGGCTGCAGGAAGGGCGGTAGCAGCTAGATATGCAGCAGGAGGGGCGGCAGCATGGCTGGCAGCTGCTGGAACCACAGCAGCCAGAGCCACTGCAGCTGGAGCCACAACTGGAGGGGCGGCAGCAGCTAGACACACAGCAGGAGGGGCGGCAGCAGCTAGAAATGCAGCAGGAGGGGCGGCAGCAAGGCTGGCAGCAGCTGGAGCCACAGCAGGAGGGGCGGCAGCAGCTAGAGATGCAGCAGGAGGGGCGGCAGCAAGGCTGGCAGTAGCTGGACACACAGCAGCTGGGGCGGCAGCAGGTGGTCCTGCAGCAGGTGGTCTGGCAGCAGGAGGGGCGGCAGCAAGGCTGGCAGCAGCTGGAGCCACAGCAGCTGGAGCCACAACAGGAGTTGGCCATGGTGTCAGAGGGTGGAGGTTCTGGGTGAGGTTCCAGGAGAGTGAGGTTCTCAGGTTTGGGAGCCTCCCTGCCACATGGTCCCTTTTATACCCCCCTGAGGGACTTCTGTGATTAGGAAAAGACTATTTCCTTCTTAATGTTTATATTACTGCAAATGCAATTAGTTAATTAGATCATTATATTTTTCTTGGAAAAACTCCCAATGTATAGAAAATAGTTCTTTCCCTTTTCTCAAGTTCCCCAGAGTTCTCATGTGAATCACTTCTTATTTTTCCTTTGTTTGCAGTGTCACAAGACTTTAATCTCCGGGTATCATGTGACACAGGTGGGTCCCTGTGTCTTCTCTGTTATTCACCTTGACATAATTGTGAGAGGACTTCTGAAGGAGTCTGATCTCTAGTGGAAAATTAACGTTTCAGTAGATGGAATGCTCTTAGCAAAAAAAGGAAAATAAGCTTTTTGAGTGTAAGAAATGAGGAAACTTTTGATTTGTTGTGTTTATTCTGGGTGGTCATTGGGTCAATGAAATTCTTACAGAATTCCAACCTGTGTTCTCATCACTCTGATATTCTTTGAAACAGTTAGCAGCAACTCAAGGTTTTTAAATAGCAAAGGGTTTTGTGGAGTTGATCAAAGTTGATCAGAAATGTCCTCTGGCCTGAGATAGACTAATTGGGCTGATAGTTTTTAATCTGTCTTTTGAAATATCAAAATATGCCATGTTTATACTTTATGGCTTTTAAAAAATTTTTTTTCAAATGTTACAAGGTAAAATGTCTATAATTTTGGTGGTATCATTTCTGTTTAAGATCTTCTTGGAAGCATCAAGAAGAATATAAGTGACATATTTATTATCTTACTTATACTTAACATAGTCATTACATCCATAGAGCTTTACCATCAAAGCTACATCTGGTTATGCTCCTAAATAAGAGGTGTTCTTCAGTGCCACAGGCTTTCAAGGAACAAAATACTCAAGGAAAGAGCAAGTTACACTCATGATCCTTCTTCCTGCAAAGTCTCTTGTGAGCTCAACATTCTCCTAGTTGTGGTTTTTTTTTTTTAATGATTTTAATGTTTATTTATTTTTAAGACAGAGTGGAAACAAGAGGGGCAGAGAGAGAAGGAGACACAGAATCTGAAATAGGCTCCAGGCTCTGAGCTGTCACCACAGAACCCAATGCAGGGCTCGAACCACGCATGAGATCATGACCAGAGCTGAAGTCAGATGCTTAACCAACTGAGCCACCCAGGCGCCCCTTTCCTAGTTGTCTTTTACCTTTTATCTTTCAGTTATATCTTCCTTGGCATGATGTAAAGTCTTTTCTCCTTTGCACTGTGCTTTGTTCCTGCAGGGGCCCCATCATATCATTTTCTACTAGAAATGCCCTTATGTATCTGGCTCCCTCTAGAATATAAACTACATTATGGCAAGGACTATGCTTCACTCAACTTTGTATCCCCAAGGCCAGAAATAGAGTGATTTTTGATAAAGGAGATGTCTGTTCAATGAGTGAAGATGTTGTGTAAGCCAGAGAAGACACAGTGATGTTTTGTTGTTCAAACGAAGGGACAGCAATTGAGAGTGGACATAATCCTGGATTGCGATGATGAAATGTCTGGAAGGTCTATTTTAAGAAGTAGTAAGAGATAAACTGAGATTGCTACAGCAAGAGAGAGATTGTGTGTAACCTTAAATTTCAGGAGAAAAGGTGGGGATCTACTGAAAGTCACTAGGCAGGAATGTAATATATATGCCATACATATTTTAATTTTTGATCTGTCTTTAGAAATGCCAAAATGCATGTGGCTTTCTGGAGAGACTGTTTAAAGGTTGAAATGGACAAAGTAAGAGGTATGTTCACAGCATTGGGTGATGGTAATGAGCATAGCAGAATTACTTCAATAAATAAATCAGCAAAGTCTTGAAACAAATTGAAAATAGAGATATAAGGGGGGGGGCACCTGGGTGGCTCAGTTGGTTAAGAATTTGACTCTTGATTTCGGCTCAGGTCATGTCTCACGGTTTCGTGGGTTTGAGACCCATATGGGCTCTGTGCTGACAGGGTGGAACCTGCTTGAGATTCTCCTCCTTTCTCTGCCCCTCCCCTGCTCACACCCTCTGTCTTTCTCAAAATAAATAAATAAACTTAAAAAAAATAGAGTTATAAGGAGGGTTTTTCACCAAAGTTATAAAACATATTCCATTTGTTTTTTATGTATTTTATGACTCTCCACATATATAATTTAATGCCCCTTTCTCTTAAAAGACAACAATTTAAAATTTTAAAGGATATATAAATAAATCAAAAAGGATTTATATGCTAAAAAAAAAGAAGAGCTGAAGCCATTTAAAGACAAGGAAGAGATATTTACATTGAAACACTAGGATGGATGGGATATTTGGCATAATTAGGCTCTGTTCTTCTCGGGAGTCTAGGTCAAGGCAAGACACAATGGATTATGGAATTCTGGTCTCTCTTGCCTTCCATCTCCAGGCTCTGAGTGCTGTATGCTGAGCACTTTGTGGGATTCTGTGGTAACCCAACAACCCACACGTGATGCAGCTGTGCGGGCGCTTCACACACATTAGCACATTTGCTATCCGAACAGCCCTGTGCAGTATGTTTCACTATAAGCACCCCTTTATAGATGAGGAAACTGAGGCAAGGGAGAATTGAAACCAGTAAATGGAAGGCTGTTACTTGTTTCCAGCTGACCCAGCTTGGAGTCCACATTTTTAATCACTATTCACACTGCATCTTTGAAGTATCAGATGGGAAAGAAGTTATCTTCACTCTCCTGTTTCTCTAGGTTAATAATTGAGAGTGCATTATTAACATGTAAATAAGCATGAAACTCACAGAGAGTCCTTCAAAACCCCACTGTCAGCAGAATCGATGAACATGTATTCTGGGGAACTTCAGTCAAATTCCCTTTCATGGGCCTAAGAATCCCTGATGTTCACTATTGATATAATATGTTTCTATTTCTTTTTGGAATTAACTATGATGATACACTATTTTTCTCAAACAATTCAAACTAAAGTCTGTAGTCCCTTCTGGATGATAAGTTATTTATATTTTAATAAAGGAGAACATACAGGACTTAAACAGTTCTCTTGGAATTTACCTCTGTGCTCCAAACATGCTCACTTAATATTTAATTGTCTTAGAGAGTAGGGAAAGTGCATACCCAGTAAGGCTGCCTCAGACTAGGTAACGGAATTAGAATTGGGTGACAGGACAGCCTGCCATTTCCCCCAAGGGGCTAGGAACCTTTTCCCCTGCCCCAGGTCTTCCTGCTGGATGAAGGAGGCGTCTGGCTTTGCCCCTCGAGCTGAGCAGTGGGGTGCTGCTCTGCATCCACCCCTTGCCCATAGGAGCTGTGGCAAGACCAGCATTGCTAAGAGGTGAGGAGGAAACTGTCTCCCCTGGAAGGAGTACAGGAGAAGTTTAAATGTTGCTTAGCATTGTTTTGGATAGGGAAGAAGAAGAGAGTAAAAAAACAAATAAAAAACAAAATAGTCTCTGGGGACAGGTGTTTATATTTTGCATCTTTTATATTTTAAACTTTCATTTAAAATTTTTGAGTATCTCTTTTTTGTCACATGTATGCCTCCCACCTTTCTTCACAATTCACCCAGGTTCCCTCCTTGAAGGCAGCCAGAGTTTCCGGTTTTTTGTTACTCATTCTGAAGATGCGTAACACATAAGAAACAAGTAAGAAGACTTCCCCATTTCTTTCATGTGTAGTGTATCATTTATGGGCCTCCTGCTTAGCCATTTGCACATGAAGCTTTCAGATAGATAACATATCCACCACTTGCCATTCTTTTTCTTTTACAGTAGCATCATATTCCGATTATGAAGGTACTATATTCAGAATACAGTGTTACATGTGTTATATGTAAGTGATGAATCACTAAGTTTAGTGAATCTTCTGAATATATGTAACACTATATAGATTCATAAATAGTGAATCAGTCTCCCACTGTTGGATATTTAGTTTGCTTTTAGTCTTTTGGGATTACATATAAGGCTACAACGAATATGCCTGATCAGACATAATTTCAACACCAACTTCACCTTCCATAGACATTGTACCAATGTCTACATCTACCATGAATGTTCATCTTTCCCTATTTTTATTAATGCAGAGATACGCAGAATCTACAAGTACAGAGATGTGTAGTTATGCATGTAGATGCCTAGGTGTCTGTCATCAATCTTGGTCAATATGATAGGTGATTTTTTTTATTTTTCAAATTTTTATTTAAATTCGACTTAGTTAACATATAATGTAATACTGGTTCCAGGAGTAGAACTTAGTGATACATCACTTACATGTAACACCCAGTGCGCATCACAAGTGCTTTCCTCAATATCCAGTGCCCATTTAGCCCATCCTCCACCCCCCCATCCCCCCATCTCTATGTAATTTTAATTTGCACTTTCCTTATTGTGAGATTGAGCAGCTCTTCAGATGTTTAAGGCTATTGGTATTGCCTTTTCTGTGAGGAAACATAGAAATTATATAGAAAAAATTATAGAAATTTTCTATATTGTCTATAATTCATGTTTTTCTACTGTGTTTAGCCTTTATACATTGATTTTTGTAGGAACTCTGTATGTTATAAAAATTAGCCCCTGCATGTGATGTGAATTTCAAATATTTTTCCTAGTTTGTCTTTCTTCCTTGACTTTGCTTATGTGATTTTTGCCACACAGACATTTGCTTTTGAAATAGTCAAGTTTATTAATCTTTTATGACTTCTGGGTTGGTGTCATACTTTGAAAGCCCTTTCTGATTGTGTAGACATTATCTCATAATTTCTTTTGTCCAAAGTTTCATGTTTTATATTTTCAAATATTTACTCTATAAAGAATTTATTCAGGGGCTCCTGGGTGGCTCAGTCGGTTAAGCGTCCAACTTCGGCTCAGGTTGTGATCTCATGGTTTGTGGGTTTGAGCCCTGCATCGGGCTCTGTGCTGACCACTAGCTCAGAGCCTGGAGCCTGCTTCGGATTCTGTGTCTCTTTCTCTCTCTGCCTCTCCCCTGTTCACACTCTGTCTCTCTCTCTCTGTCTCTCTGTCTCTCTGTCTCTCTGTCTCTCTCTCTCTCTCTCTCTCTCTCAAAAATAAATACATGTAAAAAAATTTAATGAAAAGAATTTATTCAGATATAAAATGTGAAGGTTAAATGTTTTTAAATCTGATATGACCATAGCCTAACAAACATACTAAGTAATATTTTTCTCCCCTACTGATTTAAGATGCCACCTTTTTATATACTAAATTTCCTTATATATTTGGTTCTATTTCTGGACTTGCTTTTTCAAATTCATTAATGAATTTTTCATGCATAAATGACACAGTTATCAATGTATAGTGTTAACTTGATCTTAATAGTTACCAGGTCCAAGCCAACCTCATTAGATTATGGTGGTACGCTGGTGAACTCAAACATTTCATGTAGCAAAACAGTAGATCTATACTCGGTGGCTTGCTATGGAAATGTAAATTGCACCTGGCAGAACCCCAAAACTGCCATGGAAAAGAACACATTAGCCAAGTCTGGGATGCCATTATCAGTCTTGCTAGGCTTGTTTTGCCTCCTGTAAAGTTCATATATATTAGTTACAACTGAAGGAATCAGAGGAAAATACTGTGTAATCACAAAGAGTCTGCTGTTAACCTCCAGGAACTGTCTTCCCATACACTGGGCAGACAGGACTGTGATTAGTGTTTGTGAGAATTAAAACTCTTGCCTCGAGGACCCCTGGCTGGCTCAGTTGGTTGGGCATCTGACTTCAGCTCGGGTCATGATCTTAAAGTTACTGAGTTTGAGCCCCGCATGGGGCTCTCTGCTATCGGTGCGGCTTCAGATCCTCTGTCTCTGTCCCTCCCCTGCTTGCATGTTCTCTTTCAAACAAACAAACAAACCCTCTCTCACTTCAGCTGTTTCCTTCATCAGAACAGTCCTTTTATGTTGCTCTTCTGGAATTCTGCGAATTTGCTACCTGGGAGGGCTTGAGCAATTCTAGTGGTACGTATTTAACATGGCTAAATAAAACTGGATGAAGGGCAGACTTAGTTCATGCTCTATTCACTTAAAATTATTCCAACTCTATGTTCAGGTAAAGTCAGTGGGACCACAGAATAACACTCAGTAATACTTTCCCATTCACAACTCTTTCTACCTTGATTTTTATTCTACCACAGTATCTCTGGTGTCACCTTTGGATCTTTAGGAGCATTGTGACTCTCCCTGATGGAAATTACTGTGCACTGAGTAACTGTATGAGTAATCCTAAGATTGGCATGCTGCCCTGTGACTCCTTCACCCAAATTCTTGCATAGTTCTTAAGATATAGGGCACCTGCTCCTTGCTGTTATGAGGCCTGGTTACTGACTCAGTATATTTTAATACTAAAAATGCAGTATAAAACATTCTTTGATTTAGCTCTAGCTAATAAAGCATAGTGTTAAAACCAGAGCCTGCATCCAATAATTAATAGTTATCAAAGAAGATTATATGAGAGGATAAAAGATTTGTTAACTCTTCTGTGTGAATAGACAGGGCTGTATTCTATAGACATTTCAAAGTAAGTTGAAAAGGTGAAGCTGAAAATATCTGTCAGACATTTCTGTGATATACTAAGAACAAAATACCCAGTCTGTGTTGGGGTAAACCCCATTTTACATCAGCTCCTATCTGGTTTGTCTCATATCTTATAACTTTTCTAATTTTAGAAATTATAATCAACCCTTAATTACACTTATTAAGTTTTGGGGAAATAGAACACAGCTACTAGATAAAACTGATGTATATAAAATTAAAATTTAAAATGCTTTTACTATACTTCAGATTATGAACAAAACTTATGGACCCTTGTATCTGCATAAACATGATATTTTTATATACATTGTGACACATTATCTCAGCTAAGGAAGATCATTCTTTTTTTTAATAGTTTATTATCAAATTGGTTTCCATATAACACCCAGTGCTTCTCCCCACAAGTGCCCCCCACCATGATCATCACCCTCCTCCCTCTCTCCCCCTCCCCCTTCAGTTCATGGTTCGTTTTCAGTATTCAATAGTCTCCCATG
>NW_021857998.1:10118-15398 GCF_006229205.1 Suricata suricatta
AGGGGCGGCAGCAAGGCTGGCAGCAGCTGGAGCCACAGCCGCTGGAGCCACAGCAGGAGGGCTGGCAGCAGCTAGAGATGCAGCAGGAGGGGCGGCAGCAAGGCTGGCAGCAGCTGGAGCCACAGCAGCCAGAGCCACCGCAGCTGGAGCCACAGCAGGAGGGGCGGCAGCAGCTGGACACACAGCAGCTGGGGCGGCAGCAGGTGGTCCTGCAGCAGGTGGTCTGGCAGCAGGAGGGGCGGCAGCAAGGCTGGCAGCAGCTGGAGCCACAGCAGCCAGAACCGCAGCCCTGGTCAGAGCAGACAGAACCACAACAGGAGCTGACCATGATGTCAGTGGAAGGATTGGGGTTACACGAATAGGTGTTAGTGGGTTTCCACGAGGGTGATTTCTTGAGTTTGAATGTCTCCTTACCTCCGTCCCCTTTTATACCCTGCTAAGTAGCTGATGTTACCATGAGCAACACTCTTGTTTTTCCTACCAGGAAACCAATTGGTAAGTTGATAATTGTGTTTGGCCGGTTAAACGTGCCAATATCTAAGAAAAGCATCATTTCCCTTTTTCTGCAGTGTTGTGATTCATTGAATCTTGTTAAGCCGTATGAAACCACTTTTGCATTTTTTTTTCTGTCTAATGTGTCTTCTAAGTTGGAACTGTCATAGGATGTTCTGTTACTGAGTTTTCCCCTGTGTCCTGTTTTCAAGTACAACTCCACCATCATATTTTGTTTTCTTTTAATTCCAGTATAGTTAACATAGTAGTTTCAGGTGTGCAGGATAGTGATTCAGCAGTTCCATACATCACCCAGTGCCCCGCAAAGTGCACTCACTGTTGAATCCCTATTACCTGTTTCACCAAGGGATGAGTTTTTCCTCCAATTTCCTTACTAGTAGTACTCCACCTGACAGTGGAATGCCTTTTTTCCACTTTGACCCCCTCCCCCAAAAGTGGGAGAGGGGAGACTTGACATTGTGATAGCTATCTTCAAAATGGGATCATGGATTCAATTCCTTTTTTTTTTTTTTCCATGATCATATTTTGAGGATGGCTGTCACAATGCCAAGTCTGTCTGTCTCTTTCTCTTTGATCAAAGTGGGAACATGCATGCCACTGTCAAGAGGAGTACTGATAAGGAAACAGGAGGACAGATTCATCACTGGGGATACTTGTGTACAATGGTCGTGGAGGGCTGGACTGTGTTTCCTGGTTGATTGGAGAGTCAGGGGGTTACAGAAGACATTCCAATCTCATGTGATGACTCTACCTCAGGACGTAGCTTTGACTCATTCCTTTTTGATGAAAGAACCATTTTCAGAAATGAACTTTTCTCCATCAGGAATCTTCTCCACATATGCTAAAGGTGAATGGCTTTGAGCTATCTTTTGATTGGGCAACACCCACAATGGATTCTGCCTTTTATTGGAGGTTTGTTTTATTTAAAATATCTTCTTGTGCTCTTTCAGTAATTCAAATTCAAGTCTTTCTGCTGAGAGGGGATATAAACAGATAAGCCTTGCTGTTGGTCCTGCAGGCATTTAAGTATGCTGTACTGAAAGGCAAGGTTTTGGCAGATACGCAAAGCATCAAAGAAATTAGTGTCCAAAACAAAACAAGCATTATGTATTTAGGACTCATGTACTTGCAGTGAAAACTAGATACTACAGGGAGATACTATTTGTGAGTACTTACCGTGTGCCCGATAGTCTGCTGAATGCTTTGTAATTATTGTGTTGATTTTTCTTCTCCAAGAACCCATGAGGTACTCATTATTCTCTAAGAGTTCACATAGACTTGTGTTAAGGTTATTAAGTTATGAGGTGTAAGCAATACTAATTTTATACCTTTGTGCTGTTACCCCGCCTTAGAAAGTTCATTCTCCCACATCAACTCAGCTATTTCTTATTCTCTCTTTAAGTTCCAGCCCAGATGGCTCCTCCTCTCTCATGTTTTCCTTGACCTTTAATTTTTTTTTTACACCTCATCTGCTCCTCCTTTATGCCTGCTGTCACATTGTGGAACCCTCAGACTCCGCACATCTACTGTAACCTGAATGTGATTCTCTGTCTCCAGCTGGATGGTAAACACCTGAGGTGAACCCTTGACCCATAGGTTGATTTTCATCATGCATGGAACAGAGCCATTATCAGGGGCTTTAAAAAAAATAATTTTAAGGAATCACTTTTTAAATGTAAATGTTTTGCACTTCTGTAAAGGAATTATGGTCCCCAAATAAATTCTACAAAGTGAGGCATGTTTAAGGAAGTCCTGCTATTTCTATTCCCTCCCTGCCCCTAGAGAACCATTTTGATAATCTAAGGATTTCCCTCTCATTGCTATTCTAAATGCAAGTGTGTTTGCATTTGCATAGTTGTATCTCCTTTGTTTCTTAGATCAATGGTTGTCCACTGATACACTTAGCTCCAACTTGCTTTGCTTCTCTTAAAAATTTATCACAGATTATTCCAGAGTAGTATGTATGTTCCGATATTCTTCATTTCATTTTCAGCCATAAAGTATCCCATTTTGTTGCCATAACATGATTTATTTAGCCAGTCCCTTATTGATGGATATTTAGGTTGTTTTCAGGCTTTCACTGTTAAAATAATACTGTGCACTTGAAAACAGGAAGTATCTTTTTTATCTTGGGGGTTGTGAATTTGATGCGTATCTGTAAGATCTGCCTTATTGATTACATGGAGTTATTTCATGTTCTTCTTAATTTTTATTAACGTGTTCTCTCTTTAAGTACACGTTGTGTTAGTCTTTGATGATTGGACTGTGTCTTTTTAATCTCACATTGCCTTCTATTTATGAAACTTGGCTTTGTGGTTATATTTTCATTGCAGCCTTTGCCATAATAAAATATCCCAGTTTGACTCCTCTAAAGCTTTTTGGTGTAAATCTAATTTGTTTGGTATCAAAATTGTGACTTTTATGTCTTTTATGTCCTCCTTCATTTCATTTTTCAAGATTGCTTTCGTATGTTTCCACATAAATATTAAAAATCAGCTTCTAAGCATCTACTAAAACGTCTCCTGAAAATTTTGATTGGTATTACATTTAAATTTTAGATTGACTGCAGGAGAATCACCATTTTTCCCCCTCTTTTCAGCTGTGTTTAATATGTATTTAATTCATCCATTGGCTTGTTAATTTCAATGATGCTGTCTTTCATTTCCTTTTTATAATTGAGAAATTAATTTTATTTAATTTTAATTTATTTATTTAAATTCAAGTTTGATAACATACCGTATAGTATTGGTTTCAGGAGTAGAGCCCAGTGATTTATTCCTTATGTATAAGCCCAGAACACAAGGCTTGTCAATCTCAAAAACTGTGAGATCAGGACCTGAACCAAAATCAAGAGGTGGACACTCAACCAACTGAGCCACCCAGGTTCCTCTAAAATAAAGTTAATTTGTACTGATATAAATCTTATGTCCTCGTCAAATTTACTGACTGGTTTCAGGAGTTGTTGTAGTGTGGGAGTCCAACCTTCTGTCCGTTCCCACCCCAAGTGAGTAACTGATGATTAGCTCCATTCTGTTCCTCAACCGTGAGCCTGTCCCTCTCTCTCCCTCTCCTAATTGGGCGGTCTTAGTGTGGCTCTTGGTTTGAAGGGTGGGGTACATCATTAGTAAAACTGTCCTTTTGGGATCCATGTTCCCATTTGTATTACAGATATTTTCATCTAAAGAAGGGCTTCAAAGTTCAATCTTATTTGCGCAAATAAAAGTACAGAGAAAAGATATTGTGTAGAAACCTGAGTGGGCAAATGTATAGAAAAACATTTCAAAGTAAACACATCACCTTTACTGGAATATCTGCTCCCTTACTATAGAGAACTTTCTGTGTGTTGGTCTCTGCTATTACTCTGGTATCTTTTTAAAAATATTTTTATTTATTTTCGAGAGAAAGAGGGAGGGGCAGAGAGAGAGAGAGAGAGAGAGAGAGAGAGAGAGAGAGAGAGAGAGAGAGGAGGGAACAGAGTTTCTGAAGCAGGCTCTGCACTGACAACAGAGAGACTGATGCGGGGCTTGAACTCCCAACCCATGAGATCATGACCTTAGCTGAAGTTGGACACTTAACCGACTGAGTTACCCAGGTGCCCCTCTAGTATTTTTAACTGTGCCTCCCATGTAATAAATGCTCAAAAAATACTCTTCGGATGAGTGAATGAAGAAACTGGCATTCGGAAGGGTCAATGAAAGCAGACCCACTTTTCGGTGAAAGCACTGGGCCCCGGTTTCTCCATGGAAGCAATTGACAGGAACGTGGCAATACCTTCTTACGTGGTCATGCCATTGGCAATTGCCACAGTTTCCACCAAACATGTCCTCTTATCAAGGGTGTGGCTTACTCGCCTAGGCTCCCGCCTATCCCTTGAATGCATGAGGATCTGAGATTTCTCTATCAATGGAAAAAGCGAGACATAGCTGAGATCCTATTGCAGATTGGGTCAAAATCAGTGCACGTTTGATTAGCTGCCTGGATCGCACCGGTGTCATGGAGTACAAGTCTGAATACAAACTTGCATACTGTGCTGAACAACGTGTTGGACAGCTACAGTGGCAGGTGTGATTCATGAAACGTGTGTTGTGTTCTTTTTCCTTTTACAGATTTAACAGTCCTCCAAATTTCTGGTTTTCATTTTTTTGTTTGTTTGTTTTCCTAGGACAGGTTCATAGTTAGGTGATTTGCTAAGGAAATAAGGAAGCACATAAGAAAGAATCAGGCAGTGAATAATGGAACCTGATTTTTCCTGAGAGGTTGACAAGACTATGTTGTATATCCTGCAGGTAGGTGTAGGTCAAGCACATTTGCCTACAAGCTGAAGACAGAATCTTAAAGGAGCAACAATCACATTGACTTGTTAATGCATGGAAATATAACTTTATTTTGGTACAGAAATACATGAGGTTACAGACAAGGCCCCAAAAAGGGAAGTTATGAGAATGATGTCACCAATTGTCAGGCTGAAGGGTAAAACCATTACTGAGTAAGTGCTCTGGGCCATATCCATCTTCTTCAACAGCATGACCTGGTTCTTCAGTGGAAGTAATCCCAATGCGGTTGAGCAACATCATTTCTACTCCATGTGTCCTAGCAACACAAAAGGAGGGTCTATAAATGTGGGGCAGAGGTAAGCGGAGATGGTGGTCACAGAGGAGGGGGCTCAGCAGCAAGAGGAGGCACAGCACATGGGGCGGGGGCACGTGGAGATGACACAGGTGGGGCGGTAGCATGTGGTGTGGCAGGAGACCCGGCCACAGACGGGGC
>NW_021857998.1:15498-22390 GCF_006229205.1 Suricata suricatta
CAGCAGGAGGGGCGGCAGCAAGGCTGGCAGCAGCTGGAGCCACAGCAGCCAGAGCCACCACAGCTGGAGCCACAGCAAGAGGGGCGGCTGCAGCTGGACACACAGCAGCTGGGGCGGCAGCAGGTGGTCCTGCAGCAGGTGGTCTGGCAGCAGGAGGGGCGGCAGCAAGGCTGGCAGCAAGGCTGGCAGCCGCAGCAGCTGGAGCCACAGCAGGAGGGGCGGCAGCAGCTAGAAATGCAACAGGAGGGGCGGCAGCAAGGCTGGCAGCAGCCAGAGCCACCGCAGCTGGAGCCACAGCAAGAGGGTCGGCTGCAGCTGGAGATGCAGCAGGAGGGGCGGCAGCAAGGCTGGCAGCAGCTGGACACACAGCAGGTGGGGCGGCAGCAGGTGGTCTGGCAGCAGCTGGAGCCACAGCAGCTGGGGCGGCAGCAGCTGGACACACAGCAGGTGGGGCGGCAGCAGGTAGTCCTGCAGCAGGTGGTCTGGCAGCAGCTGGGGCGGCAGCAGGTCTCCTGGCCACAGCCCTGGTCAGAGCAGACGGAGCCACAACAGGAGTTGACCATGGTGTCAGAGGGTGGAGGTTCTGGGTGAGTTTCCAGGAGAGTGAGGGCTTGAGTTTGGAAGTCTCCTTGTGCCATGGCCTCTTATATACTGCCGGGACAGGGGGATTTGTCCACACATCTTCCTTGTTTTTGTTTACCTAATGTTTAAGTAATTATCAGATTTCACAATAATGTTTGTCTGTGTAATGGTTTAAACTTGTGGGAAATGAAATTTTCTTTTCTAGATGTGATAAACTCTATCTGGTCTGCTTTTCCTCCTGACTCATACCTGCTAGCATTTTCCAGACCACTCTCTCTTCATCGTCCTCCACAGTGGGCTGTCATGTGATAGGTGGCATTTGTAATTACATTTCTTTCTGTCCCTTCCTGTATCTTCTAGCAGGGTTGGGACTAAGGCAGTTGCATTTGTGGTTCCGCATTTCTTCCAGTGATCAGCTAGGAGGAAGTCCCCTCTGCATAGTGTGGCATAGGACAAGAGGAAAAATCCCTCTTGTGGGTCATTTCTGAGCAATGAGGAAGGGGACAGACTGCTCTACATGTGTGTGACATTGCTGATTTCTGTGCCCCTGGAATGGGTTTTCTTGGATGTTTCCCCCTTTGGATAATGTCCTCTATCCTAAAACCATTGCAGACAAGTATCTGTCTGGTTCCCATCACTGCCCTGTCCCGTTGCTCATTACATTGTGACTTTGCTGTCATACATATTTGTGTTGTTTTTTCCAGCTGGTCTTTAGATTCTGGAAAACATAGACTCTTTTTTATTCTTTTTAATTAAAAGTATTCTTCAATGGAGAAAAAAATGGGCCCAATAATCAGAATGTGCCCCTCCTCAAAACTTACCTCTGTAGCTGGGAAATCTGTGTCACACATCCATTCGTAATGTGAATGGATTTTAGTCAATTTACCTTCATTTGGTTACCAGTTCTATTTATCCTCTATTTAGTGATAGTCTAACTTGAGCATGCAGCAAATCATCTGAAGGGCTTATTAAATATGGTTGGGATAAATCTCAGAGGTTCTGCCTTAGAGTGGAGCCTGAGGTTCGGCATTTTTAGCAAGTATTCAGATGATGTTGATGCTGAAGGCCCAAGAACCGCACTTGGGGATATTCCTTTGTTCTGTTCATTCAGGCTTTGAGGGAATACCTCTATCAAGTTCCAGCCTGTTTATAAAGCTGATTGGTTGGGGCATCTGGGTGGCTCAGTCTATTAGGCGTCCGGCTTCAACTCTGGTCATGATCTCACAGTTCGTGGGTTTGAGCCCCACATCACACTCTGCTGACAGCTAGCTCAGAGCTTAGAGCCCGATTCGGATTCTGTGTCTCCCTCTCTCTCTGACCCTCCCCTGCTTGCGCTATCTCTCTCTGTCTCTCAAAAATAAATTAAAACCATTTAAAAAATTTATAAAGCAGATTTGTTGCATGGGTAATCTTAGATACACATGTTGCCAGTTACTGGAGTTATAGATATGGTTTAGGATCTTTTCCTTGGGAATTTACAAATTACTGTGAAGATCACACGTGCGTGTGCACACCCATCCCTCCCAACACACACAACTGTTCCTTGTGTTGAAGGAACTCATAGTAGTATAGTTTAACTAAAAGAAGAGTGTCTAAGACAACCTAGCCAAGATGACAATTTGGTAAAGACATAGATTGATTTATATATAAATAACTCTAGTTACTGTTTCTTACTTACTTTGTATGATTTGTTTTACATTTTAGGTAAATTGATATACTATGAAATGTTTGCATCCTAAGTGTACTACTTGATGAATGGTGAATGGATGTACATCCATGTAATCCCATAGCTATCAAGATAGAGAACATTTCTGTTATGCCAGAAAGTCTCCATGTATCACTTTCGTAAACTCCCCACCACCAAAGAGGCAACCACTGTTGTAATATATTTTTCACTGTAGATTTGTTTTGATATAGAGCTTTAAACAGATGATATATAGAATAATTTCTTTTCTGTCTGGCACCATTTACTTGACATATGAATATTACTAATGTTGATGCTTGTATCACTAACTCATTCAGAGCTGTAGTAACAAAGTACCAAAGCTTTTTGTAACTGCTACCAGCCATCTCTGTTTTCCTGGGACTGAAGGGGGTTTCAGAACTCAAAACATTGAGTGTTAAACAGGAAAGCCCCAGGCAACAGAGGCATTTATCACCTTCCGATTAAATATCTTAATTGGGACCATTTGAAGACCAAGACCTTGCAAACATATTTGTCACAATAACTTTCTTACCAAACACTTGATTTACATGTTTTCACTCTACAGGCTTGTGAGGCAGAGCTAGAGAACCTGAGGCATTTAAACAATTCTATAGTGCAGCAACATGGTGTCCCAAGGGGAGAGAATTTCACTTGATTTGCTATGTAGGAGATACTGGGGGAAGAAAAACCATTAGAAAAAAAAAAAGAGTTCTTAATACCAGGGGAGAGCTTTCCATATAAATTGAGAGAGATTAAGAAAACCCTTTTGCCATATATGGAAAAGCAGAATACATTCTCATTCTAGAAAAGTATGCAGAGAATCAGCCCCTAGACCAGTGGTTTGCAAAGTTGCCTGCATAATGGGGTCACCTATGGAGAGGTAAAAAATTACTGGTGCCTGACTCCTGCCCTGAAAAATTCTGATTTAAACTGATCTGGTATATGACCTGGGCATCTGAATTTTTTAAGCTCCTGAGGTATAATCTTAATGCATGGCCAACTTTTAGACCCACCTCCTTAAACTGTCTATATTGCACCAACTTGTGTGGTATTAGATTGTGAACAGAGGTAGCTACAATATTAAAATATAATTGCTAACATCTAATTAATAGCATTAATAGTACTGATTTTGAATCACTGAAGTTTGAGTAATATCAGACTGAAACATCAATAATTCTCTTTACTCTTGTAAATCACTCTTCTGCCAAACAAAAGTTCTACATGAATGAGAATAAACAATGGGGCATGAACTGCAAAGGAAAATTACCATAGACAGCACGCTGAATTTTTTAAAATTACATATCAAAACTAAGAGAGACATCACTCTGTGTACTCCTTGCTAAAAATTTTACCCATATCTGGTGAGGTAGAATTGATCATTAACATCAGGACCGTGCACACAAATTAAATATGGTCTAACTAAACTGTTACTCTTTTTTTGCATAGAGTATATGGAGTGTAATTTTTTCTTCCTTGTATTAAAAAATTTTTAATTATATAGGTTATATAAACATATGTGTGAATATATATAATATAAAATAATACTTAAAATTTTTTGTTGTCTTTTTAGAATTCCACAAAATAAAATACGTTGGCTAGGTAAACATCAAGGAACTTTGAATGAAGTGGACCTAATTGATGTGTGCAACATCATCAAGGAACCTGTGTTGTCTCTTCCAGAGAAACTGAATACATCATATTAATCTATCCTGTAATGAATGGCATGCAAATAACAAAAGGCTTTTCTCATCAGGTAAGACATATATTATGTTAATACTTATCTTAATAAATGCCTAGTTGCCTGGAATGTATTTTGTCTATAGCTAAAATGTACTACCTCAAGGCAATTACAAGTGACTTAGTTTATAGAATTATGACCTAAATAGACACCTAAAATAGGCATGGCTAATTGATAGAAAAATTAGCATATGTCAAGTCAATTAAGTTATTTTATAATAAAAATTGAGCTCCATTAAAATATTTAAGGATACATATTAACAATATTACCAGTCTTGATATAAAGTAGGATGTGTCAAGCATATAAATGCCCATATACCATTGGTTGAATTTCCTTCAGTTCTCTAACTACAGTGGAACCTTGACCAAAGTAGGGGTTAGAGATGCCATCCCTATGCAGCCTCCACATAACTTTTGATTCCCTAAAAATATAAACACTAACAGCCTACTGTTGCCCAGAAGTACACTTTATTTATCAAAAAAAATGTGCCTATAAATGGACTCATGTGGCTCAAACCTGTATTATTCAAGGCTCAATAGTATGTTCAACCAATGCTTAAGCTACTATTTCTTTTTAAATTATAAATAGAGCACGAATTTCAATTCACACAGAGTTTATAAAAATTCATATTATGAAAAACATATACTTCATGGTGTGTGAAATATACATGTGTAATACAATACATAATTATGATACAAACACTATGTATCCAAAGCACAAGTCATGAAATAGAATGTTGCCTTCACCAAGACCACAGCTTCCTCTTTCCACCCTATAAAGGATCACTAACCAGATTTTTAAATTCTCTTTTCATTAATGTTCTTCATGATTTTACTACCTGGGTGTGCATCCCTAAATGATACAGTTTAGTTTTACATGTTTTTGAATTTTATATAAAGGAATCTTATATGTATTTTGATTTGTTCACTGCATATTATGCACACGTACTGAGGTATACTCCAAGAAGGCCCAATGATTTCCACCTCTTGGTGTTCAGAGTCTCATGTAATTCCCACTCCTTGAATAAATTGCTTCTAATCCACAGGATATGACAACATCAAGTGATTGAGTTATAAAAGATTATGACTTTCCTCTTAATGTCAGCTCTTTCTCTCTCTCTCTCTCACTGGCTTTGATGAAGCCAGGTGCTATGTGGGAGATCCTTGCAGCAAAGAACTGAGCACAGTCTCATTCAACAACCAGCAAGGAAGCAAGGGCCTCCCTCCTGTGGCCGGTGAGGAAATGAATCCTGCCAACGACCACGTACGTGAACTTGGAGGTGGATTCTCCCACAGTTGAGACTTCAAATGGGACCTTAGTGCCAGTTAACTAGTTGAGGACACCCTGTGAGAGCCCCACTGAGCAACATCGGGATTCCTGATCCACAGGAACTGTGAGGTAATAACTTTGTGTCATTTAAAGTGGATAAATAATGAGGTCATGTTAAGTAACAGTGCATATCCAGTTCAGATTTATATAGCAACACATCACATACAGGTGAGGAGAAAGGGATCAAAAGGTACAGAGAAGTACATATGCTAGAATACATATGTACCTAAGCCCAGAAAAGCCAAGTGGCTGCATATGATCCCTAGTAGGTCAAAGGGACCCTCTCTTTACTGACATAATAAGGCGTTATCAGGTATGGGATGCATGTTCTCTGAATACAGAGGTGGTGGAAAGGAACTGTGAGAAAACTGGCCCCACGAGGAATAATGGGGATGACATTATTTCTGAGTAGCAGAAGCCAGGTGGCAGAATTGAGCTCCAAGAAGGAATGTGAATATAATTATGTGAAAGTCAGCAAGGTTGGAATGACAAAGGGGGCAGAATGATGTGGGACCCTCAGGGATCTTCCCATATGGATAATAGAGCATGATATCCCTTGAAACAGAATGTAGGCAACCAACTAGGGTATAGCTGTATCTGTACCTTGAATTCTTTACCTTAAGTTCTTTACCTGAATCTCTGTACAACTAGGGAATATATGAACAAAAAGCTGAGGTCAGTGATCCCAAAGGAAACTGATGATCCCTTATGCGGCTTGCAGACCTGCGCCAATTCTCAGACCTAGAACCCATTAACCCATTGACCCATGAAAACAAAATCCAGTCCTCTAGGATAAAGGACAGCAGCAAGTGTGTATAGTAGAAATGTCTTTAGAGTTTTCCCAAGTGATAATAGAGCCATTTATGGGGGCCACTAGAATACTCATGTATTTGGATGCTGTTCCATATGGGATCTAAATACATGAAATGCCAGCATGGCCCCATTAGCATACATTGATCCAGATGCCATGGTTATAAGAGGGGTTCCCCGCTCATCTTCATATCCAGTATTCCATTTGGGAGAATTTGTGCCTCCTATTTCCAAAATTATTGGCTGTGTGCATGTTAAGGTCTTGGCTTTAAGAGAGAAAGCTACCTTGAAGAGACATGCTCAAGTTCTGAATAAAAGCTCTGGCTGTCACCTTTTATCTTTGGGCTTCTAGTACCAGGAAATCAGCAAGCAAAGTTAGGAGCTATGAGGGCCAAGAAGAATATGTATATCATTGAGGTGACCCACAGATACATTTGTATATTCCTATTCCCAGGAATAACTGCAGTCAACCAAGTAGTGTAGCTTGAAGAGGATATAGGAACCATGGGCTCAGGACTCTCAGGGATGGGGATCCAGGCCACTGCACCAGATAAGTCAGCTAAAGGAGGAGAGAGCCTCTTCTTCTTGTAGGTTTTCCTAGAAATAGTGAAAAACCATATGGAGTGAGGTTACTAAGAAAAATCCATAGACATAAGCAGAGCCAGGAGTAGTTATATGATATCCCATTCAGATGCCTTTTTCAGTAAATACCCTCATCTACAAGCTAG
>NW_021857999.1:0-1957 GCF_006229205.1 Suricata suricatta
TATATATAGGCAATGGAGTACTACATGGCAATGAAAAAGAATGAAATCTGTCCATTTGTAGGAAAGTGGATGGACCTCAAGGGTGTCATGCTAAGCGAAATAAGTCAGGCAGAGAAGGACAGATACCATATGTTTGCACTCATAGCTCTAACAGGAGAAACCTAACGGAGGACCATGGGGAGAGGAAGGGGGAAAGAGAGCTGGGAAGAGTGAAGGACACAAATCATGAGAGACTATTGAGTATGGAAAATTAACGATGGACTGAAGGGGGAGGGGGAGGGAGGAAAGGAGGTGATGGTCATGGTGGGGGGCACTTGTGGGGAGAAGCACTGGTTGTATTATGGAAACCAATTTGAAAATAAACTTATAAAATTTTTTTCCTCACATTTCCCTGGCTCATATTCTGCTGGAGCCTCTCGTCCTCAACTGCACTGCTCCTTGGCATTTTCAAGATATTCTAAAACCATCCCTCCCATGTGTGGGGCAGCATCTTCTCTCAGGCCAGTTGAAACCGTTATTTCTTTTCCTTCTGTGTTTCCCCTTTTGTTCCTGTGGGCTGCCTGTGGGAGGTGTCAGGGGAGCTCTGCAGCCTTTTCTTCTAAGCACCCGAACCCTTGCCTCTCCGCTCAGCAGGCAGAGTGCAGGAAGACGGCGGATGAGCTGTCACAGTTGGAGAGCAGCATTGAGGCCATCATCAACATCACCACGGGTACTCTGTGCGGCAGGGGCACCCAGACAGGCTCAAGCAGAGAGAACTGAAAGAACTGGTGAAAGAAGAGCTGCCAAACTTTCTCAAGGTAGGCTGGGCTCCTTGCGGGCCTGACGCAGCCTGGAGACAGGCTGGGTAAGGATGGAGGATGGGGTGCAGTCTGCACTGGTCAAGGAGAAAAGTCTACCTCCTTCATCCCAGTCTCCCTGTCACTAGAGTTACTTCAAGTTAGACAGCAGACAGGATTGAGAAAGACTGACTGACAGATGAGTGCTGTGTGCAGGGCCCTGTCCTGGGCAGGGGCACGCAGTGGCAAACAGGGACCTGCTGTCTATAACACATAGCAAAGACGTTGGTCAGTAAAGAGCACGGGAAAATCCATTGCCGGTAAGTCCCCCAGTGGCCATAAGAGAGAGCACTTTGGGTGACATGGGCTGGGCGGAGACAGCTGATTATTTGGGTGGACACAAAGGGCCCCTCCAAGGAGGTGATTTTGAGCTGACACCTGAATTGAGGAGGGAGGCGACTGATGACGACCCTTAGCAGGAGCTGAGCAGACCCCACACCTCAGCTGGTGTCAGAATGCAAGGGTTGAGGGGCCTTTCTAACCTAAGTGTCCATGGAAACACAGACACTACATGTAGGAAGCACCCAGCGAGCAGTGGCACACAAAGCACTCAGTAACATGTTCAGTTATTCCCTGATCTGAAAATAAAAGGCAATTCTAGGAAAAAGGATTAGTTCCACTTGATCTTTCAGTATCCTGTAAAAGTTTAGGGACTTGGGGAACAGAGGCCTGGACCAAGAAGGGTGAGACTCCTGAGTTCCAGCCTCAGTTCTATTACTAGAGCCCATGACAGCCTTCCCCAAAGCCTCGCCCCACTTCAGTAGGCAGTACTGGGGACTCTGACCCTGGGTCAAGGTGCATGAGACACTGGGAAGAAGGGTACCGGGTCAGGATAAGCAAGAAAGGATACAGTCAAGAGTTTGTAGGGTGAGGTTCTCCTCGGTGTGACTCCTATGCCTGCCCCACCACCCACCTCTCTCGCCCTCTGCCAGAAGCAGTGGTAGTCCAGGAGGAGAAGCTGGGACCCAGCCAAGCAGCTGCTCCAGAGTGAGTGCTCTGGCTGGCCATGGGAGAAGGGCAGGAAGAGGGCTGTGTGGGAACACCACAGGAGTGGGAAGGGCCTGGGAGCAGAGCTTGGCACCCCCAGAGTCCCAGGAGGGGATGTGGCTGAGCTACCCCAG
>NW_021858000.1:0-987 GCF_006229205.1 Suricata suricatta
TTAAGGAGGTAATTAAAGTCAAATGAGGTCATTAGGGAGGGCTGTAATCCAATATGATTGGTGTCCTTTGTAAAAAGGGTGAAGTTGGACACATAAAAAGACACCAGCGGCACATGTGTACTGCTATGTGATGACACAGAGAGAAAATAGTTATCTACAAGTCTTAGATGAAAAACAAATCCTGCTGACATCTTGATCTTGGTCTTCTAGCCTCCAGAACTATGAGAAAACAAATTTCTGTTGTGTATGCCCCCCCCCCGTCTGTGACACTTCTTATGTCAACCTTAGCAAACTAACATACTAAAGAATTATACACTGGTTAAGTTCATATATCGTAGACTTTGGTGTTTCCAGGTTGCTGCTGCTTAAGCTCAAAGGGCACAGATTAAAAAAAAAAAGTCTGCTCTCTCTAGATCAAGGGTAAGGAAAGGGGCAGTTTAGCAAGACATAGTTTTTAGATAGTAACAGCTCTAATCCAGTCAGACTCCTCAGAAAAAAAACTATGACCTCAACTCTACTTAAGGCCAAAGGCCAAGTGGGGAGGCTAGACTTCTACCTTCATGGAACTGTATTGGGGCACTCCAATCCCCCCACTGCGAAGGTGTATAAAAGAAGGCTGAGTAGGGGGCAGAAACTTTCATCCCTGGAGGACTTCAGTGAGCCTCTCCATCCCTTAGTGCCATTGGAGACCACCTGGGAAACTGTAACAAGACAGACGAGTAGCTTTGGAGGCTAGTGGGGAACTGGAACTCCCATCACCCCCAACAGAAACCCTCAGGTTTTGATGGAAGCTAACTTGGGAAGCTTACTTATTCCTGCCTGGAATTCTCCCGTGTCCCTTCTAGAGTGGTGTCAGAAGCTAAATCAGAAGATTTAAGTAAGATTTGGAGTCTCCTAAAATAGTACAAAAATGTCCAATTTTCAATACAATATCACTCAGCATACCAAATACCCAGAGTATCTCACATTGAATTAAAAAAAAAAAAA
>NW_021858001.1:0-987 GCF_006229205.1 Suricata suricatta
AACTTGTTTCTCTCCTCCCTGTTGTTGTTCGGGTAGGTTCCAGGTGAGGAGGTCCTGGGTTCAAGGGCAAGTGCTGTGGGTATTTTCTAGGCTTTTATTTATTGTTTTGCAGAAGAGGCAAGTCCGTGTAGTGCCCACCCCGTAGGAGTAGAGCAGAGAGTGCGGGCCGAGGTCTTCCCAGGGCACTCGTGGGCCTCGGGTCTTGATGGCAGTGCTGGCAGTTTCGCTGATGAGCGAACCGAGTTCCGAGAGGAGTTGAGGCTTCCCTGACCTCTGCAGGGGTGAGTCGCCTGCAGGGCCAGGCCTCCCAGAGGAGGGCTGACTGTCCTTCCCCCCAACCCCCACAGGCTGTGGACCCCTCATCCATCACCTTGGTGACCCTCAACTTCTCAAAGGAGATGCTGTTTGAAGCAGGTCCCAGACCCTGGGTCCTCGAGTCTTCCAGGTTCTTCTAGAACGACTACCAGCAGACCAGCCTCAACATGGCCAGAGTGGCACAGCCGGTAGGTCCCTAGGCCCACCGGTGGCAGGGATGCCCCCCACTTCTGCCCGCAACCTGCCTGGCTTCCCAGCCTCTGGAGCCCCTCGTAGCCTCTGTTCACTGTTTCTGCCTGGAGTGCCTTCCTCGCTGGCCCCTGGTCGCCAGCTCCGAGCCCAACGCACCCTGCATTCATGTTGCCTGGCCCTGACCTCAGACCCCATCCTAGGATGTGCCCAGGCGATCTGGCCTCCGTGCCTATGCAGCTGCAGTGACCGCTGCCTGGAATGCAGTGTCCTACTCCCTCCTTGCTACAGGGGCGCCCTCCTGCTTTTTGGCCCAGCCCAGTGTCAGCCCCTGGGAAGCAGTCCCTGAGCCCTGGGCACAGAGCAGCTGCCCAAGGCCTCAGATGGTCCTCTGCTCCTGCTGCACTCCCCCTGGTACAGTACAGAGACCCCTTCACATACCCACTATTGCCACAGCCTGCATGCACGTGGGTCAAGGCCCGC
>NW_021858002.1:0-987 GCF_006229205.1 Suricata suricatta
CCTGGGTTGGAGGTTTTCTTGCCGGTGTCGTTTGACGAGGACCCAGTCTCCTGGATGATAGGGATGAGGCGCAGGTGGGGGTCCCGTCTTATACAGCTCTTTTAGTCTGGGCCATATTGCCTTATGAGCCCACTCCAGGGCCCTAAGGGACAACAAAAAGTTATTATCCTGATTGGACTGGACTAGGTTAGACCTGAGGTCGGGTACTATAGGTGTGGGCCTGCCGAACATAATTTCATAGGGTGTGAGACCTAGCTTGTAAGGGGAATTTCGAACTCTGTACAGAGCGTAGGGGAGTAAGGCTACCCAATTAGCGCCAGTCTCTATGGTAAATTTAGTTAGGGTCTCTTTTAAGGTTCTATTCATCCTTTCAACCTGTCCTGAGCTTTGGGGCCTATAAGCACAATGTAATTTCCAATTTGCCGCAAGTATGGAAGCCAGTCCCTGACTTACCTTGGAAACGAAAGCGGGTCCGTTGTCTGACCCTATCATGACCAGAAATCCATACCTTGGTAAGATTTTTTCTAGTAATTTTTTTGTTACTACCTGTGCGGTTTCATTCTTGGAAGGAAATGCCTCTGTCCATCCTGAAAAGGTATCTGTGAACACTAGTAAGTACTTATAGCCATATTTACTAGGTTTTACCTCAGTGAAGTCTACTTTCCAGTAGGCTCCCGGTAAAGTTCCTCTTTCACGGTTACCTTGGGAAGAAGTATGAGGGTAGGTGTTCTGAAGCTGACAGGCGGAACAGGCTGTTACTATTTTTTCTAATTCTGCAGACTTATTTTTGAAGGTTATTTTGGAGTAGCGAACGAGGTCCTGTAGCCTTCGTAAGCCCAGATGGGTGGAGTGGTGTATTTTCATTAGGATTTCCTGTCCTAATTTTCTGGGTAAGATAAGGTGGTCTCTGAAGTCCCACCACCAGCCATCTTTGGTTCGGGTCCTCGGAAGCTTATGTATCCAAGCAAGGTCCTCCGCTGAATACTC
>NW_021858003.1:0-987 GCF_006229205.1 Suricata suricatta
ATATCAATAAAAACAATGTACTGGTTTGTGTGTTTGCCTTTTAAGTCAGACAGAGGACAGATGCTGGCGAGGGTGTGGAGAGACGGGCACCTTCCTACACTGTTGGTAGGAATGTAAACTGGTGCAGCCGCTCTGGTAAACAGTGTGGTGGCTCCTCAAAAAACTATCCATAGAACTCCCCTATGACCCAGCAATAGCCCTGCTAGGGATTTACCCAGGGGATACAGAAGTGCTGATGCAGAGGGGCACATGTACCCCAATGGTCACAGCAGCACTCTCAACAATAGCCAAATCATGGAAAGAGCCTAAATGTCCATCACCTGATGAGAGGATCAAGAAGATGTGGTTTATGTACACAATGGAGTACTACAAGGCAATGAGGAAGAATGAAATCTGGCCATTTGTAGCAAAGTGGATGGACCTCGAGGGTGTCATGCTAAGTGAAATAAGTCAGGCGGAGGACAGAAACCATATGTTTTTGCTCATATGTGGAATTTGAGAAACTTCATAGAAGACCAGGAGAGAAGGGAAGGGGAGAAAATGGTTTAAAACAGAGAAGGAGGGAGGCAACCACATGAGACTCTTAAATACAGAGAACAAACTGAGGGTTGGTGGGCGGGGAGGGGGAGAGGATAATGGGTGATGGGCATTGAGAGGGCACTTGTTGGGATGAGTGCGGGGTGTTGTATGCAAGCAGTGAACCATGGGAATCTGCTCCCAAAGCCAAGAGCACACCGTATACATTGTAGGTTAGCCAACTTGACAATAAATTACATTTTAAAAATATAAATAAATAAATAAAAATTTAAAAAAACAAAAGTAAAATAAATCAAAGGGCAAAAGAGGAGTTATAAACCCAAAACGCAATAATATTGGCTTTTAGCTTTTACATTTTCCTAGGTGGTTCCCTGTACCAGTGTTCTCTATTTATCCATACTGCTCGCATTTAATTACTATCTAGGATTCTTTCATTCTAACTTAAGGGGC
>NW_021858004.1:0-987 GCF_006229205.1 Suricata suricatta
TCCAGCCAAGCTGCTGGCCACGTGGAGAGAGGCCCGAACAAAGGCAGGGCAGGGCCTTTTATACCTTTGGGAGGGGGAGTTACAGGAAATGATGACAGTGTACAGTGATCCAATCCCTGCCCCCCCATCAACCCTGGCAGTTGTGGGAGCCAATCACATGATCCAGAGCACTGATCAATCAGAGTGGGTCCAGGACGCCCCACATGGGGCGTTACTAGGCCCGCCTCTAGAAAGGTCAGAGGTAATGGCCGGCCTCCCCGGATTGGGCGCTGCAGGAGTTGTCCCTCCTTAATGCGTGCCCTTTCAGGAAAAGCCAGCGCCTTCCCCTTTAAGTAAAGGGGAAGGCTGGATCGGACCTGCGCCGGCTGGGGACACCCCCCCCCCCCCCCCCCGGCCCCCCACAGCTGCCCTCGCATCTCCACCGGAGGTGCACCGCGACCGGCTCCGGGAAGGCTGGGACCGCCAGTGGTGAGGGCCTGATCGGACCTGCATCCTTACAGAGCCACTCAGGTATCCCCCTGAAAGATTTATTTTTTAATTGATAAACTGAACACAAACAATATGCACTATGGATATAACTATTAATATAAATGGCATACACCAGAGTATTATAGTTTTAAAATATTTTCATCTATTTGATAGACAAATGTGCTTTCATTATTTTTTAAATTTCTTTGATGACAAATGAGATTGGATATATTTATTTTCTAATAGTATTTCTTTCTTTTTTTTTAGGATTTTACTTTTAACTAAACTCTATACCCAACATGGGGCTCGAACCTACAACCCCAAGATCAAGAGTTGCCTGCTCCACTGACTGGGCCAGCCAGGCACCCCAGTAGCATTCCACTTTTTCTGATTTGCCTGTCCATATCCGTTACCCACTTTCCTACTGCTTAGGTCACCTCTGCTTATTGGTTTATTAGAGTAAATTCATATATCAAATGTCCTAAGAGTTTGCCATATATGTTGTAAGTTTTTTTTTTT
>NW_021858005.1:0-987 GCF_006229205.1 Suricata suricatta
TAAAGTTTCCACTCCCTCTCAGATCAGAAAAATAAATGAACATCATTAAAAGAAAAGATCTAATAAAGGCGTAGAGCAGCCGCTAGCCATGACGGGTCACTGTCTTTTCAGCTGGAACGTTGCTTTAGCTTCACAAACTCTCTCTTCTTCCCTGGGAAGCCCCCAGGGCAGGGACCCTGTCTCCTTTCTGTCCTGGTGGTGCCAGGAACATAATCAGGGCTCAGTAAATAATTGATGATCACGAAGACCCCAAGAGGAACCCATTCACTTCGGTGGGCTGCCCGCTGACTCCTGAGGCTTTCTCTTAAGTGAGTTTCATTTGTTTTTAATTTTTCTGCTAGTTAGAGGGATGGACACGGAAGCCGGGAGAGGGCTGTTGGCTTGCTGAGCACCGGAAAAGAGCAGAATCCTCGGGGCGCCCACGTGGAGCAGGACCCCAGGCACCCCCGGGACCGGGGCCTTCACAGGGGTGGAGAGCTTTCCTGCCCATCTGGACTCAACGTGAAGCCACCTTCCGGTTTCCTGTTTGCCAAGGGGTGTTTGTTGCCCAGCGGTGCTCTGAGGCTCTGTGATCTAGGAATCAATAAAGAAAGGGCGTGATGTCTGAAAACCCCTCAAAATCAGTGTAAGGGAGACAGACCCATGAGATGAGAGGGAGAAGGGCCTGCTTCGGAGTCATTCACTGGCACGTGTTTCCTGGGCATCCGCCTGTGGGCACAGCTCCGAATGCCGGGCCGGGTCTGGGAACAAAACAGAGTCCTTGCTCTCACAGAGGCTACCTTCTCATCTGAGGAAAGCAACAGCCATTGAACCAACCATTTTGTGATGTGTAGGGAGGTGGTAGTTGCTAGAAGGGATGATAGTGCTGATGGAGGAGGTCCTATATGATGGCAGGGACAGTCCTGTGCATGAGGAGGTGAGCCAGTCCTGGGAAGAGTACACCAAGGAGGAGAGAGCATATGCAAAGGTCCTGAGACACGAGAGCCC
>NW_021858006.1:0-987 GCF_006229205.1 Suricata suricatta
AAAATATGTTATTAATTTTTTCTTTTATTTTTTTATTAAATTTTTTTTATAATAGTTTATTGTCAAATTGGTTTCCATATAACACCCAGTGCTATTCCCCACAAGTGTCCCCCTCCATTACCACCACTCCCTTACCCCCTCCCCCTTCAGCTCTCGGTTCCTTTTCCCTATTCAATAGTCTCTCATGATTTGTGTCTCTCTCTCTTCGACTCTCTTTCCCCCTTCCCCTCCCTATGGTCCTCTGTTAGGTTTCTCCTGTTAGACCTATGAGTACAAACATATGGTATCTGTCCTTCTCCACCTGACTTATTTCACTTAGCATGACTCCCTCGAAGTCCATCCACTTTGCCACAAACGGCCATATTTCATTCTTTCTCATTTGCCATGTAGTACTCCATTGTGTATATATACACACCACATCTTCTTGATCCATTCATCAGGCGATGGACATTTAGGCTCTTTTCATGATTTGGCTATTGTAGAAAGTGCCGCTATGAACATTGGGGTACATGTGCTCCTATGCATCAGCACTTCTGTATCCTTTGGGTAAATCCCTAGCAGTGCTATTGCTGGGTCATAGAGGAGTTCAACTGATAGGTTTTTGAGGAACCTCCACACTGTTTTCCAGAGCGGCTACACCAGTTTACATTCCCACCAACAGTGTAGGAGGGTGCCTGTTTTTCCACATCCTTGCCAGCATCTATAGTCTCTTGATTTTTTCATTTTAGCCACTCTGACTGGTGTGAGGTGGCATCTCAGTGTGGTTTTGATTTGTATTTCCCTGATGATGAGTGACGCTGAGCATCGTTTCATGTGCCTGTTGACCATCTGGATGTCCTCTTTGGAGAAGTGTCTGTTCAAGTCTTCTGCCTACTTCTTCATTGGATTATTCGTTTTTTGGGTATGGAGTTTAGTGAGTTCCTTGCAGATTTTGGATACTAGCCCTTTATCTGATATGCCATTTGCCACTATCTTTTCCCATTCTGT
>NW_021858007.1:0-987 GCF_006229205.1 Suricata suricatta
GGCCCCAAAGTTACTCCTATGCCAAGCCATCTGTCGATATCCAATCCATTCTTCTAGTTACTTTGGACAAAAAATGTGGAGTCATACCCCCATCCTACTTTTTCTCTCAGATCTCACACCCACGTCTCACAGCGTCAGCACATCCTGGTGCTTGACCTTCAAACCCACCCAGCCCATCTGAGCACTTCATCAGCCCCCTTGCCCAGACCACCATCAACCTGGACCACTGGGATGCTCTTCTAGCCCAACGCTGGCCTCCACAGTCCGTTTCCCCACTGTAGCCAGATGGGTTCTTTTAGGACGCAGATCAGGTCATGTCACTCTGTCCAGAACCCTCCAATGCCTCCTGTGTCACTGAGAACAAAGCCCAAGTCCTCACAGAAGTCTACAGGGCCCCATATGATCTGCCCACGTCTACCTCCTGCCCTTGCTCCTTCATCCTGCTCCCCATCCTCCCCCCGCCCCCCATACACACTTCATTTAGGTCTCTACTCAAATATCACCACTTCCAAAGGGTACCCAGATGCCCAGCCAGGGCAGGTTTCCAGTCTTCCCCACACAGCACTGTGGGATGTGACAACCAGAAGTGCTGGGGGAAATCAGCCTGCTTCTCCACCGTGCTTGGTTCTGTCCTCCTTCTCTAACTGAAGAGAAAGCCATCACAGAGTCAAAATCCATTTGGGGAGATTCCAATGCCAACGTCTTAAAATATTTTCTAAATTTTAAGGATGGCATCATTCAGAGACTCTTTAGAGAAACCTATAAGTGTAGCTAAAAATATCCTCTGCTGAACTGTAGCTGAAATGGGCTCTTTTGGAAGTAGTAGGGGTGGGGAGAGATCGGGGGAAACAGAGGGACCACAAATTATTTAGTGCTCTGGGTGTGGGGATGGGGAGACTACAGCTGCAGTGAGATCTCAGCGCCTCCCCACGACGGTTCAGTTTGGTTGAGCATCTGACTTTGGCTCAGGTCATGGTCTCACAGTTC
>NW_021858008.1:0-987 GCF_006229205.1 Suricata suricatta
AAAGCTTATTAATTAGAAACATTTCTGAATCAGGTTTGTTGAAATTGCAGGTTTTCATAAAGCCAGTTTGTTAAAGGAAATGTTAGTTCATAAATATACCCATTATTTATTCATTTAAGTTACAAGAGACATTAGTGTTTTCTACCTTCCTTTCCTTTCTTCCTTTCTTTCCTTCCTTCTTTCTTTCTTTTTGGTTTTATATACGTTTATGAATCACAGATACATATATACACACAATGAAAACTCTGAAAAGCAGATAGCTACGGAAGGGAAAATGAAAAACATATTTTAAAAATATTCTAAGGAAGGACTTAGTAAAGTTAGAATTGGAAACAACCACATGAACGCATGACCTTTAAAACTTAGATCTTCGATACCTGCTGACACGTCCTCCACCTGCCATGTTTCGTCATGTGGAGGAATCTGATCTTCATCTCGACTGAACTTCCTGGACAGAAGTCCACTAAGTGTCTCTCTCTGATAGAAAGGAATTGGGGAAATCAAGATGTGTTTGGACATCTTTGTTGAGGCTAAAAAAAGAAAGATGCTTGATACTATCACAGATGTTTGTGGAATATCAAAGAGAAAGGAAATGGCTTACAGGCTTGAGTAAGTTTGAGCATAAAAATATATAGTTTTCTGAAAAATCAAATCAGTGAACTATTCTGTATAATCATGCAGCCCAGGGTACACAAAGTTCCATTAATATGGGCAGAAAAAGAGCTATGAAAGAATTTATTTTAAACGTTGTGTAAGAAGGGATGCATGGTTGGCTCAGTTGGTTAAATATCCGACATCAGCTCAGGTCATGATCTCACGGTTTTTGAGTTCAAGTCCTGCATCGGGCTCCACACTGACAGTACAGTGGGATTCTCTCTTTTCCTCTTTCTCTGCCCCTCCCTTACTCCTGCTCTCTCTCTCGCTCTTTCTCAAAATAAATAAAAACTTAAAAAAACAAACAAAAGTTGTGTAAGAGATCACAGTTAA
>NW_021858009.1:0-987 GCF_006229205.1 Suricata suricatta
CTCACCCCGTGCACACACATGCTCACATGCTCACACCCTCACACACACTCACTTGTACACACAATGCTCACGTGCACACACGTGCACACACTCACACGTGCACACATTCTCACATGCACCCACACACATATTCAGGCACATGCATGCACACTAGCCCACATGCACACACACAGATTCAGGCACATGCATGCACACTAGCCCACATGCACACACACATATTCAGGCACATGCATGCACACTAGGTCACATGCACACACAGATTCAGGCACATGCATGCACACTAGTTCACACGCACACACACAGATTCAGGCACATGCATGCACACTAGTTCACACGCACACACATGTATTCAGGCACATGCATGCACACTAGTTCACACGCACACACACGTATTCAGGCACATGCATGCACACTAGCTCACATGCACACACACACACGTATTCAGGCACGTGCATGCACACTAGCTTACATGCACACACACATTCAGGCATATGCATGCACACTAGTTCACACGCACGCACACACAGATTTAGGCACGTGCATGCACACTAGGTCACATGCACACACACACAGATTCAGGCACGTGCATGCACACTAGCCTACATGCACACACACACGCATGCTCACCCACAAGCTCACACCGTCATACACCTGATTTTAACCCTGGAGGATGAGGATGCACCTAAGAACTTCAGGACCTGGGGTCCAGCCACCACCTCAGCACCTGCTCCCTGCAAGCCCTCCACCCTCGTACGCACGTTCCTCACCTGGAAAGTGGAAATTGCACCACGACTTATGACTGAAAAGCTTTTGGCAAATAGAGACATGATCGCAAGCCATGCACGGTCCACACGGCAGGGAGGAACTCGGAGCCCGAGTGCGCTCCTGGAGCGGGACATGCCTCCTGCAGGGCGAGGCCCAACCCCTGTTTTACAGGGGTGGGGACGTCCCGGGGGCCGCTCCTGCCCATCTGTGCGTCAGCCTTCC
>NW_021858010.1:0-1957 GCF_006229205.1 Suricata suricatta
TTTCCAAATGACATATCTGATAAAGGGTTATATCCAAAATATATGAAGAATTTATAAAATTCAACACCCCTAAAACAAATAATCCAGTTAAAAAATGGGCAGAAGACAGTTTTCTAAAGAAGATATACAGATGGCAAACCCACATGAAAAAATGCTCAACATCACTCAGCAGGGAAATACAAATCAAAACTACAATAACATATCACCTCAGACCAGTCAAAATGGCTAAAATTAATAACACGGGAAACAACAGGTGTTGGTGAGGATCTGGAGAAAGGGGAAGCCTCTTACATTGTGCTAGGAATGCAAACGTGTACAATCACTCCAGAAAACACTGTGGAAGCGCCTCAAAAAGTTAAAAATAGAACTACCCTATGACTCAGCAATTGCACTACTTGTATTTTTCCAAACAATACAAAAACATTCACCTCAGTATTTATAGCAGCTTCATCAACAATAAACAAATGACAGAAAGAACCCAAATGTCCATTGACTGTTGAGTGGGTAAAGGAGATGTGGTACACGCACACACATACAGTGGAATATTACTTGGCCATAAAAAATGAAATCTTGCCATTTGCAGTGATGTGAATAGAGCTAGAGAGTATGATGCTAAGTGAAATAAGTCAGAGAAAGACAAATACCATATGGTTTCACTCATATGTGGAATTGAAGAAACAAAACAAATGTACATAGGGGGAAAAGAAAGAGAGGCAAATCAAGAAAGAGACTGTTAACTATAGAGAACACACTGATGGTTACCAGAGGGGGGAATGGGTGAATAGATGGTGGGGATTGAGCAGGGCACTTGTTGTAACGAGCACTAGGTGTTGTATGGAGGAGTTGAATCACTAAAGTCTATACTTGAAACGAATTTTATACTCCATATTAACTAACTGGAATTTAAATAAAAACTTGGGGGGGGAATGTAATGTGTTTAGGAATAAAATAAAATGTAAAAAAAAAAACCACTACAAAGCAGAAGAAAACAATACAAACACTCCAACATGAATTAGGTTTAATCAAACAAATGACAAAAATGTGAGAATACTGTAACTCACAAATTTAAAATTCTGAATAGAAATAGATAAACAGTTGCAACAAGAGCTGTCAGGATACTGGAAAGAAATTGAATAAAAAGGGTTTTATTTTCTCTACATCCTCACCAACACTTGTTATTTCTTGTCTTTTGATAGTAACTGCTCCGACGGGTATGAAGTGATGTCTTACTGTGGTTCTGATTTGCATTCTCTGCTGAGTGATGTTGAGCCTCTTGTCATGTGTCTGTTTGCTATCTGGGTGTCTTCTTTGGAAAAATGTCTGTTCAGTTCTCTGACCATTTTTAAATTTGATTTTTTTTTTTTTTGCTTTTGCCTATTTTTTTTTTTGAATTGGATTTTTTTTCATGTTCTTTGTTTTGCTTTTTTGCTATTTAGTTGTATGAGTTCCTTATATAGTTTAGATATTAATCCCTTTTGGATGTTTGGTTTGCAAATACTTTATCCTATTGGTTGCCTTTTCATTTTGTTGATGGCTTCCTTTATTGTGCAGAAGGTTTCTTGTTTGATGAGGTCTCGTTTATTTTGCTTCTGTTATTCTTTGAGTGTCATATATAAAAAAAATTAATTCCCAAGACCAATGTCAAGGAGACTGTTCTCTTTTCTTCTTGGACATTGATACTTGCAGGTCCTATATTTAAGTCTTTAATCTATTCTCAGTTAATTTTGGGGAGTTGTATAAGATAAGGGTCTACTTGGATTCTTTTGCATGTGGATATCCAGTTTTCCCAGCACCATTTATTGAAGATACTGTCTTTTCTCCATTAAGTATTCTTGGCCCCTGTGGTCAAATATTTGAAATATTAGTTGACCACATACACATGGGCTTATTTCTGGGCTCTTGATTATGTTCTGTTGGTTTATATGTTTGTTATTATGCCAATACCATGCTGTTTTGA
>NW_021858011.1:0-987 GCF_006229205.1 Suricata suricatta
GCCAATGCTCAAGGGATAGGAGGGTGGTCAGCTAAGTAGGAGGAAGATGTTCCAGAAAAAGGCATGAGCATGTACAGAGGTCCAGAGCTATGCTGTCCCAGAGCATAGCCATAAGCCAACATGACTACTGAACACTTGAAACAGGAGTGAGAACATGAATTCTTAATTTTATTTCATTTAAGACTGAAGCAGTTCAATGTAGTAAAGATATCAATTCTCCCGCAAGTTTAATACAATTACTATCAAAATCCCAGAAATGCTTTTTGTAGGCATAGACAAGCTTATCCTTACATACATTTATGGGGAAAGAGGGTCTTAGAATAGTTAAAGCAATTTTGGAAAAGAAAAAGTGGGAGGAGTCACCCTTCTTGATGTTGGAACTCACTATATCGCTACAGCAAACAAGACAGTGTGATGGAGGGGTAGCCATACGGATCAATGGAACCAATTAGAGAAACAAGGAACAAACTCACACTAGCTGATTTTTTAACAAGGTGCAAAAGCAATTCAATGCAAGAGAAATAGTCTTTTCAACAAATGGTGCTGAAGCAACTGGACATCCATAGGCTAAAGGAAAAAAAAATATGAACCTTAAGGTAAACCTTATATTGCACGCATAAGTTAATTCAAGATGGATCACTGGCATAAATGTTAAACATAAAACTATAAAACTTCCAGAAAACAAACAAACATAGGAGCAAATCTTCATTCAGGACCTAGGAATAGGTGAAGACTTTTTGTCTTGACTCCAAAAACATGATTCATCAAAGGAAAAAATGATAAACTAGACTTCAAAACTTAAAACCTCTACTCCAGGGGTACCTGGATGGCTCCATTGGTTAAGCGGCCAACTCTTGATTTCTGCTGAGGTTTGTGAGTCTGAGCCCCACATCAGGCTCTGCGCTGACAGCTCCAGACCCTGCTCTGGATCCTCTGTCTCCCTCTCTCCACCCCTCCCCAACTCATATGCATGCACTCACTCTCTCT
>NW_021858012.1:0-987 GCF_006229205.1 Suricata suricatta
TGTGAACTTCAACTGTAAAATGGGGGTCACTGGGTCTATTCATGGAGTTATGGTGGGGATTAAGAGAAAATGAAGATCAAGCATTTAACATGCAAGTGTTCGAGCAATGGTAGATATTATTACAATTTTATGTTCGTGATGCTGTGCTATGTTTATAGACAGCTTGATGTGGAGTCATATATATCCAGAGTTTGGCCTCGATGCTTTGGCGAGGCATGTCACCTCTCCAAACATCAGCTTGTCATTTTTAGAAGGGAGATGATAAGTGGAAGGAGCAGGACAGGAGATGCTCAGATAGAAAGCTCGAGGGAGGCTGTGAAGAACTTAAAGGGTGAACATCGTTGTCACAAATATGTCCGCAGCCCTGCCTGGAAAAGCATGGCACTGAGAGGTGACAGAGCCCCAAACCCTGGCGACTTGGGCTTTGGGGTGGGGGGCTGGTTGAGGGGAGCAGGGGCAGGACCCCTTCCTCATGCAAGTGACTCCTCCCCTGCTGGCCAATGAGATGCTTTCATGTCTGTGATCCAGGTTCTGAAGAGAGCTTATCATCAGGAAGAGGTTCTGAAGATTTTGATAAAGTGTAAGGTCCTTCACATTTCCTTTGTCTCTAGACTTTTGTTCCATCAGCTAAGCTAACAATGGTTATTTGCGTGTGTGTGTATGTGTGTGTGAGAGACAGACAGACAGACAGACAGAGACTGAGGAAGTTGTACATGCCAGGGAGTCGGGGGCTGCAGCTTCAAGAAAGCCTCTTCGCTCCAACCAAAATGAATACACACAGGCTTCTGTCCTCCAGGCCCCCACTTCCATTCATGGAGCCCAGATAAAGAACCCGCAACCGGTGCGTAACCAGCCTCCGAGGAGGTGGGCCTCAGTTCTGTAGATTGTAACAATCAGGCCAAGGCTAATTAGGAGTCACCTTGCTCGATGCCCAGTCACCTGTGCTCTCGGCAGACTTCACAGACTCTCCAGGGCTTGCGGCTGCCA
>NW_021858013.1:0-987 GCF_006229205.1 Suricata suricatta
ACACACACACACACACACACACACACACACACAGTAATAGTGTATGCTTAGGAAATGCTGTGCAAATATAGGGCAGTATCATCATAATCATGTGAGTCTCATGCCTGACCTGTGACATCAGACTAATACACAATCGATCCTGTCTTGAATACTGCTTGACTGAGAAAATCTTGCAAAGGAACTTTCAACATGTGATAAGAGAATCTGGGGAGCATTATTGTCGGAAACAAGAGGATCGAATATAGATGTGTTAAATTAACCTGCTAGGGATGAGGGGGAAAAATAAATAGGCATTAACTTGATGTTGCTTTTAGCCTTTCCAGAAGTTTATAGTGTTCTCTAGAATTTTACGCTTTTAAAAAGACAGAGATTGGGGCACCTGGGTGGCTCAGTCGGTTAAGCTTTCGGCTTCGGCTCAGGTCATGATCTCACGGTTTGTGGGTTTGAGCCCCGCGTCAAACTCTGTGCTGACAGCTAAAAGCCTGGAGCCTATCTTTGGATTCTGTATCTCCCTTTCTCTCTGACCCTCCCTTGCTCACACTGTCCCTCTCTGTCTCAGAAGATAAAAAATAAAATAAAAAAAAATAAAAAGACAGAGATGACATTGAGAAGATAAATTAAAATGATTATGTGAGTTGGGGCGCCCGGGTGGCTCAGCTGGTTAAGCGTCCAACTCTTGACCTTGGCTCAGGTCATGACCCCACAGTTTGCGAACTGGAGCCCCACATCGGGCTCTGCACTGACAGCATGGAGCCGGCTTGGGATTCTGTCTTTCCTTCTCTCTGCCCCTCCCCAGCTTGTGTTATTTCTCTCTCTCGCAAAATAAATAACTTAAAATTTTTTAACTAAAAAAATGAATATGTGACTGAAAAATAGATCTGGTGCTGTTTTGTCTGTAAAAGGGTAGAGGATCAGTATACAAAACAGTTTTACAAAGAAGGGGTAGACCAGTTCTATATTATCATGTACAAAAGGAACCAAAAAATT
>NW_021858014.1:0-987 GCF_006229205.1 Suricata suricatta
CTATGCCAGAGAAATAAAGTTTATTGGGAAGTAAATGAAGTAGCTTCCTTGCATTCCAGAGAATACCGAAGAAGCAAGAAAAACAGGAAACACAATACATACAGGAAATGCCCTAAAAGTAATACCTGGAGCTCAGATAGCAGGGAGCTGGCCATCTTCAGAAACAAAGACACTCAAACTTCAACAGAAAGGGATTTTCCGGACATTGGAAGTTAACGATGTGTGTCTTTGCTTGCTGAATCTGGAAAGCATTTCCATGTCTAGAAATATCATATTTGGCATGGCTAGGCTCCAAAGAAGGCAAAACTCAAGAACCTTTCCTTTGCTTGATCTGAGTAGCTTCATTGTCATCTTCAAAGAGGATGCAAGTTCTTAAATTAAGAGCAACGCTTTTGACAGGTGCCACACGACCCGCAGGAATTGCCGCAAGCGTTGGTGGTAGCACATGGATTGCAGGGAAGTCTGGAAGGACACAGAGGTTTAGAATGGATTGGGGATGGTTGTGGAGAGAGCTCTAAGGTACTTAATGAGACAACCCATGAATTCTCAGTAGTTGAAGATAGTTGGAATCAAATTATGTTGCTAGTGAATCCTTCTCCCCATCCCAGAATGCCATGTGCTGAGGTAGAAAATTGTCCTTCTGAAAACTTTGTTATGCTCTTAAGCTCTCCTGGAACCAACACATAGTGCCTTACCCAAGTTATTGTTGCAACAATATGTCCATCAACACCTCTCTATCATTAGCTCCCTGAGGCAGGGAATGTATGCCCTTCACCTCTGACCTTCCTTTTTTGCTTAACTGTCAAATCATGGACTCTCTATAAATGCATATTGTTCTGTGAGTTGAAAATGTGGCCCCCATGTGTATGCCCACAATATCTTGTAGTCCACCACATGTCTTCTAGAGTTCTTCTCCTTGTACTCACTTGCAATCCTCGCTCTCCAGCAGGCCCCGGTATGTGTTGATCTCACACTCCAGCCTGGCCT
>NW_021858015.1:0-987 GCF_006229205.1 Suricata suricatta
TCGAGGCTGGTGCTCACTTGTGTCCATAGCAGTCGCTTCTTCGGGTAGTGCCAGGGACAGATTGCTTAATTTTCCCTTTTTGTGAATCTCTCTTATGCTGGCCAGGCCTATCATCTCACTCTGTTATCAATAAAGTCTTTCTTCAGGCATATCCAGACATTTATCTTGATTGAAAGTCTTAGTTACAATTATAACCTGGTAGTATCTCTCTGAGTGTCAGGTTATGACTGTCCATGAGAACATCACAAATTATCTCTCTAGTTATCCCTAATTTCATTCTTAAGAGAATGACTTTAACATTGGGTTTATAATGTTAAACCCTTCATATACCAATTACTCCTTAACATAGGAAGTTGAGGTGGTCTTAAAAAGGCTACTTTCTATTTTATCAAAAAAAATCATGCTATTCTCTAAATCTGTAAGAATCATGAAATCATATTTAGTTGGGCATCTGGAACTGTGAGGGGAGGTTATTATACTGGCCTCCTTTAAGGTGATAACCACATCGATCTTATACCATCACCTGTCCCTTCTCTGTGCTGGAGCTTGTGTGTGCGAGGTTTCTGTGTCCGTTTGCTTGGGAGGTGGGAGCTATATCAATACAAAATCAACTGAAGGAGGGGATTGGGAATAGTCAACATAAAAGTGCCATGATTCTGTGTCTTTTTAGGAAAAAAAAGTATATTAAACATTTATTTTTAATAACATTTATTTTCAATTTTGGTGTGTGATATACAAAAGGAAGAGGGTAAGGGGCTTATTAATATAAAATATCCAACACACATAAAAAAAAAACCTGGAGTTTACAAAAAAATAAGTACACAGGAATCTAAACGGAGGTGTTAGATATTCATTAGGTGTTTGTAGCTTCATAGAATACCAGGCCGGTGCCTATCATTGTAACAAGTTCAGAAACAGAGAGACTCCAGGTTGAATGACTACATTACTCAAAGATGTCATCACAGTACACTTTGTGTGTCTCTATAT
>NW_021858016.1:0-987 GCF_006229205.1 Suricata suricatta
TAAAGATAAACAGCAACATTTGATAATGATGAAAGGGTCAAATACTCAGAAGAATGAAACAATTCTGAAGATACATTCACCTAATAACAGCGCCAAATGCATGAAGACAAACAGAAATTGAGAAACAGACAATATAACAATAATTGTGGGAAACCGCAATATATCACTTTCAATAACGGATAGAACTCCTATGCAGAGACCAATAAACATAAAGAAGACTTGAACCATACCATAAACCAGCAGTACAAATCTGACATTGATTGAGCATTCCAGTCATCAACAGAACATACATTCTTTCAAAGGCACATGCAGATTTCTTGAGGGTAAACCATATGCTAGGCCTTAAAACAAAAGTCAATTTAAAAGGCTATAAATAATGCAAAATATGTTCTTTCATCACAATGGCATGATAACAGAAAACAATAACTGCAAGAAATTTGAGAAACCCACAATAAGCAGAATTAAACAACACACTTCTACATAATCAAAGGGCAAAAGAGATATCACATGGGAATCACAGAATCCTTTAAGATTAATAAACATGAAGACAGAGTGGGGTGCTTGGGTGGGTCAGTCGGTTGAGTGTGCCACTCTTGACTTTGGTTCAGGTCATGATCTCATGGTCATGGGATCGAGCCCCATGTTGGGCTCCACACTGAGCATGAGGCTGCTTGGGATTCTCTCTCTCCCTCTCTTTCTACTCCCCCTTCAAAATAAATAGATACTTTTTTCAAAAAAGAAACATCTCAAATCCATTACCTAAACTTCCACATTAAGTCAAAGAGAATGGAGGAGCAAACTAAACCAAAAGCAAGCAAAAGAAACGATGAAGAAAGTATTAGAGTGGAAATTAATGAAATACAAAAAAGAGAATAAAATAACAATATATAAACTAAATCAAATGTGATCCTTTGAAAGATCAACAAAATTGAAAATTTTTCAACTAGACTCACTAAAAAGACAGAGAGAGAGAGAGAGAGAGAGAGA
>NW_021858017.1:0-987 GCF_006229205.1 Suricata suricatta
AAGCTGGGGTAGGGGATGCGGCAAAGATATCTTGTGCAGGGCAGAGTCAAGGTGCAGAAAGATGGGGGTCGGGGTCATCAGGTGGTCGGCTGTGTGTCAGGCCTTGATGCGGAGGACTCTCGGCTGGCTTGGAAAGGTCACGGGGTCTTGGGAGGGGCGTATTGCTCCCCAGACCGGCCCTGGTCAGATCAGCGCCACAGGGCGATTCCGTCCTTTGCGGTGACCGACGGTGCGTTCTGGTAGGGCCCGTCCGCGTGTGCCAACAGGGATCGCCCTGCTGGCTGTGTGCGGCCGAGAGCCCAAAGCGCCAAGCGGTCCGTGTGGGGAAGGCGGACGTAACGGCAAGTTGGTAAAGAGGAAACGGAAGTCCTGGGAAGCTCGCGGTGTCCAGGCCCGTGGGGCCCAGTCACCCCTTTCGTCTGTAAGGACCAGGTCCGGTCTCTTCAGTCCCTACGGGGTCAGTTCCTGGATGCGGCCGGGGGAGCTGGGGCCATGCAGAGGAGTCCGGGGGTGGCGCTCTGTCCCAGCACGGCCCAGGACCCAGGTCGGGGTCGCAGCGAGCCGTCTCCGCTAGTCAGGGCTCCACCTTCCTCGTGTCCCCTGTGTCTTTCCTTCCGTTTCCAGTGAGGGTTTTTCACACGTTTCTGGTCTCTTGCTCCTGGTTGTCCTTTTATCATTGAGCACAGCCCCGTGCCTCCCTCCTGATTGATCTTGGGTGCTTGTTAGAACAACGCTCTTCATTTTATGTCCTCGAGGACAGTAGCCAGCGGTTGTTGACACGATTCATTGTGTTTCCGTTCTTGCCAGGGGCCTTATTCGTCACAAAACTGTCCATCTGGAGTCTCGCTCCTTGGGGACAGTGCTGCTGGGGAAACACGGCCACCCTCAGGTCTACTGGGTGGACACGGTGAGGCCGCTCACCCTCTCAGCCCTGGGGGGCCACGCCGCGAGCAGGGGGCCCCACAGCGCCCCCTTCAGTGAGGCTGC
>NW_021858018.1:0-987 GCF_006229205.1 Suricata suricatta
TCCTCTTGGAAAGACCCTGACCTCTCTTGTAAGGCCTGGGAAATTCCAGAATCATCTTCCCAGCTCAAGATCCTTAAGGAAATCACATCTGTAAAGTCCGTTTCTCTGCATCAGCTAACATATTCACTGGTCCCAGGGATTAAGACATAGCCCTCTACGGTGGGGAACATGTATCAGCCCCTAATGCCTGTGTGTGCCGGGTAGGGAACAATCCCTTCTCTAAGGATGCTTCTCCATGGAACCCTGACAAGCCTCAAGTCCTCCTCCAGGAGGCTGACAGAAGATTCTGGAAGACTGTTCAGAAATTTGAAATTCCCAGCTAAAACCCAAACTTCCAGGCAAAATTTCAGATGCCTCTGCTGTGGGCAAGAATCAGTGTCATGTTTCACCAGCTACACCCTGGCCACTTTTTTAAAGAGAGAGATTACATTCCACACTAGAAAAAGCCATACCCTATAGGGACCTCTGTCCTCACAGGCATATGGGAAGTTGGGAAATGGTTTAATGGTTCTACTTTTAGGTTTTAAGGGGTTTTTGTTCAAAGGTTACATTCTGATGTCAGAAATTCCTTGCTGAATTCAGTGATCTTATTCTACAAGGATCTCAGTAAAGAAACCAGACATCTGTGGTTCCAAACAGACTCTTTTGTGATGGGATGTTGATGATGTAATAGTCTTGTAGCCAAGGTCATTGCAGCAGACAGCAAGGACACTGTATTAGGGAGAGACCAGTCAGCTCCTGCTAATGGAGCGCTTTTCAAGAGTCAATGACAAGAGCCAGCACTTTCTTCTACCTTGTGTTCCCTGCATCATGTGACTCTCCCCAGAAATGCAGTGTCAATGACTAGTGACTCAGTTTCACAAATGAGGAAACAGGGTCCCCAGGGCGACATGACACATCCAAGGACACATGCTAGTTAGTTCCAGGGCAGGGACTCCAGCTCCAAGTCCTCGAGCCCCCAAATCCCTGTACTTTATTTTTTTTTTT
>NW_021858019.1:0-987 GCF_006229205.1 Suricata suricatta
AGGATGGAGTTTTTGTCCTATGGGTTTTCTTGTCACTTTCAGCCCTTATAGCTGATGGGGAGGAAGAGATCTAGCAGAGTAACACCAAAGTCATGATCTGAAGGGATCAATATTAGGAAGAAAGAGGTGTGGCTGCAGTGTAAGTGGAATACTCTGAGAAATACCTGTATCCAAGACTGCTTCCCAGGATGGAGCAGAACTGGGTTTTGTCAGCCTCTGACAAAGGCAGTTAGAATCTGACTGGCCTTAGGAGCAGTTGCAGGGTGGATCCTGAACTGTCAGAATTGGTAGATAAAGGAAAGAGGCTCTGGGGATCCATCTGAGGCCAACTTTGATTTGAGACAGAAAAAAAAAAAGTTTTTCACCCTGCTCTAGACTTCAGATGACTAACTTAGTAAGGCTAGTTTCTTTTTGGTAATGGAGTAAGCCTGCTTAACTTCCCAAATATCAGGGAGCATGTCAGAGCAGGGTTATGCCAGAAATCTCTGGGTCACCACTGATCCTTCCTTGCTCCTCATTTCATCATCCAATTGGCTAATAAAATCTATAAATTCTTTCTCTTAAAGATTTTTACAGTCCAACTCTTTGCAATACATACTAACAATCTCTTAATCTAGGGCAAATCAGCTTCCAATTGGATTCTGCCATAACTTCACTCCATTTAGCTTTGATCCCCTTGAACCTATCCTCCATGGAATAGCCACCACCACCTCTGATCAGGCCATTCCCTTATTTGTCTGCCACTTCCCACTGCCCTCTAGATCAAGTACATTCTGACCTCCTTTTAGTTTGTAAAAAGTGCTTTGCCTCTTCTTTGAGACTTTCTTTTCTTTAAACATTTTTAAATGTTTATTTATTTTTGAAAGATACAGAGAGACAGAGCAGAAGCAGGGGAGGAAGGAGGGGTAGAGAGAGAGGGAGACACAGAATCTGAAGCAGGCTCCAGACTCTGAGCTGTTAGAAAAGTGACTTTCAATATTTTCCTTA
>NW_021858020.1:0-987 GCF_006229205.1 Suricata suricatta
TTCAGCTTAGGTCATGATCTTGTGGTTTGTGAGTTCAAGACCCGCATGCACTACCAGGGCAGAGCCTGCTTGGGATTCTCTCTCTCTGCCTCTTGCTCTGTCCCTTCCACACTTGCACTGTCTCTCTCAAAATAAATAAATACACTTAAAAAAATAAAATTATTAGGACCATCAGTACTGTTTGCCCAATAGACACTCACTGAGCAAATCCTGCAAAGAACAAAAATGCAGCACATGGTTCCCAGCACTGACCAAGGTGCACACAAGTGCATAGATACCAGAGTGCATAGACAGAAAAGCCTACCTGTGTGTTAAATCTGCAATGACAGTTGAAGTCACAATTCAGCTTTGTTCAACTTTTATCTTGCTTTCTTTACTTAATGATACATCCGCACAAGGTTTCCCCATGATTCAAGCGGGGCATCACCCCGGGGAAGCCTGGGCTTGTATTCCAGCCGCATCACTGACAAGCCCTGTGACCTTGGGTGGCCAACTACCATCCCCACTGAGCCTTGATGCCTCATTTCTCACATGGGGAAGAAACACCCACTTCCTGATGTTATTTTAAGAATTGAAAGAGATAAAATAGGTCAAGTACCACAAACATATGAGGCAATTGGGAAATCTTAAATCCTCTTTTTCTGATTCTCTCTGAGCTCTTCATTTTAAATAGCTACACAATCGGGGACTTCCGGAGAAGGTGATGAAACAGGAGGGTTCGAGGCTCACCTCATCCCGCAGATCTACCGAGGTAACACCACAGTAAATAACCCAGAAAACGACCTGACGTCTGGCAGAACAGACTCTCCACAACTCAACACAAACAAGAGCCCATATCCAAAAGGGTAGGAAGGGCAGAGACGTGGTCAGGAACCGAAGGGACCTTCCAGACTGTCCTCAGGAGGGAGGGTTGCTTCAAGGACAGAGAAGGGGGAGGAGGAGACCCCACCCAGGCACCCCAGGCACGGGGGCTCGCACTGGGAAGAC
>NW_021858021.1:0-1956 GCF_006229205.1 Suricata suricatta
GCAATAGATTGTAAATTCCTTCAGAATGTACATACATATTCCTCATTTCCCCCCCTTCCAAGTGCCTTTGAAGAATGCTTGCATAAAGAAAATGTCCATAATACACTGTTGTTGAAGACTTATGGCTGGCTGTCCTAACTTCTGGAGGACGGCAAATCTGTGAAGTGCCAAGCTTTGGACGATACGAAATAAAAGGAATTAAACACATCAGGCTGCTGTCATTAAGATATTACTTATTTCAGTTACCTAGAGAAAAAGAAATAGAAAAGTAGGATGTCATGGATTTCAAGGGAATGCAAAGTTTCAAGGAAATTTTCCAATCCTATTAAGTTAGCAAAAAGATCTAGTAAAACCTCTAAACGTCTTTTTTTTAATCTGCAGTTAAAGTGGCCACTGATGACCTTGTTGAGAGGACATTTTGGTGGCAGAGTTTGAGCGGAAGACAACTTGCTGTAGGTTGTGAAGTACGTAGGAGATGAGGGAGAAAAGGAAACAGATACAGAGTAGTTTACAGAACTTTAGAAATAGGGGATAGCGTCCACAATAGTGAATAGCTTTATTGTCAGATGTTGAACACACTGAGTTAAGTAATCAGCATCTTTTGTGGAATTCTCTAACACAAGGGAATCTGAAGTTCCTTATATACGTATTACATCTGGCTTACTTGCTGTTACCTTGAAACAAGATTCACGGCTTTTCATCTTTGTGTACTCCATACATCTAACATCAATAATGTTATATATGTATTTGATGAGGGAACCTATCTAGAAAGATAGTGACCTCCTTCTTACCAAATATATTTTGAGGAATTTGAGTAACTACCCATAATGAAATACTGTAGAAGTTAACTTCTGCATTACTTTTTAGGGTGGAATATATAATCCCTAAGTTCTCTCCAAACTCTAAACCATGTAATTATATGATAAAATGCATTATTTATATTCGATGGAATTTTAATTTAAGATATTTAAATTACCAAGATAAATTTCTCACTGAAATCACAAGTAGTAGAAAAATATAAACAAATAGCTATTCATATGTAAATGCTAGCTATAAAATAATGTCATTAACTCCGTCTATTTATATCTTGTAATCATTATATTAGAAATACAGGTTTCAAATTATTAAACCAAATCTTATATATAATCATTATAATCAACACAGAGAATTTACTGCACAAATAATCATCTTTCAATATCAGAGGCATTATATAAACATATCTGCAGTACAAACTGTTGAAAAATATATCCCACATTGATGGAACAAAATAAAATTCATAGTCAAAACATAAAATAGATGTTATTGAATACATCAGCAGTATTTACAAATGTCCACTTTGTGTTTCAAGGATGTGATTCTCTTTAAAGAACATAACGAGAAAGCTGTATTTCCCATGAAACACAGAAAACTTCTAGACCTGAGATGATGGTTGGATTTTACCTGTTTTTCTTATGCCAATTGATTAGGAATGGGGCCTGGAAAAATGTATTCAAGAATGTGTGACCTCCTTTGAGCTCAGTGGAGGGAATGGGAAGATGGATGACGGGTGTCTGCTATGGTTTGGTGGGGAGGACAGAGGGGGAGCTTGGAACCAAGCTTTTGCCAATCCTTTTTAGACCATTAAACATTTACATTCTGCAAACTTTTTCCCTCCACTTCCACCACCTTGACGAGCTATAAAAATCTCTCCTCATTCATCTTTAAGTTGTTAGCCGTTCTTCCAGAATACATCTTCTTCCAGCAAAGTATTGCTTCTTTTTGGTGAGCAAAACCACTTTTGTTCAGGTTTGTGTAAGACCGAGTGGCAGGCCAGAACTTCCTTTCACAGACAGCCACTAGCCATCATCAGTATAATATTAATGAAGAGGGGATGCATGGTCAACCCAGAAAACATTATGTTAGAAATAAGAAACCAGGATGATGTGGATAACAACAGTGCCAAAAGACAGAGAGAGA
>NW_021858022.1:0-987 GCF_006229205.1 Suricata suricatta
GAAACAGCAATGTAAGTATTTATCATAATAGAATAATAGAGATAATTCCATAAGAATTTTTGTAGTGCTAGAAAAATTTATTTACTCATTTATTTTTTCAACAAATTAAAAAAAAATTTGTGTGCTATAAGACAATTTTAGACATTAAAGATAGAATTATCAAAAAAAGTTTTGACCTTGTGGAATTTATAATATATTAAAACGAGACAGACTATGGTCAAGTAAACATAAAAATGAAGTATATTAAATGATAGCAAAGGCTATGGATAAAAAGAGGTGAGAAGATAGGGTACTGGGATATGGTTTTGTACAGGATAGTCAGGAGACCACACTGATAAAGTGATGTTTAAGTAAAAATCTGAAGATGGGACAGAGGAAGCCATGTGGATTTTTGGGGAAGAGAAATTGGTAAAAGAGAATAGCAAATACAGAGAGAATACTCAAAATTGATGCCACATATTTTGAATCCAGAGACTATGCTCCTACTTAGTACTCTACATTTCCTTGTAGGGTTGTTATGAGAAATATGTGGTTATTATATATAAAGGCATTTATCACAGTGCTTTAAAAAAAAATCTAACTGCTAGGATGGCTGGGTGGTTCAGATGGTTAAACAGCTGACTCTTGATTTTTGCTCAGGTCATGATCTTACGGTTTGTGAGTTTGAGCCCCACATCAGGCTCTGTGCTGACAGCATGGGGCTTGCTTGGGACTCTCTCTCCCTGCTTCTCCCTCACTTGTGCTTGTTCTCTCTCTCTCTCACTCTCTCTCTCAAAATAAGTAAACTTTAAAAATAAATAGATAAATAAAAATTAAACATCTCTTATTAGAAAAACTATAAATGCTTACATAGATTGAAGACCTTTGTACTCTTCAGTTATAATAGTGACATCATTTATCATCTTTAAAAATATGGCAGAATTTCAGAATTATAGCTTACTAATAACTATCCCCAAATAATATATTAAAAATCATTATTACTCAGCT
>NW_021858023.1:0-987 GCF_006229205.1 Suricata suricatta
TTTAACTGTCTTTTGCTCATTTCCTTACCCTCATATACAAGCTTCTAAGCGCCCGCACATGCAACACTTTTTCTTTTTCAAAAATAAACAAACTTTAAAAAAAGCTGCCCTCTTGGCATTAATTTCCCTGCAGTGTGGGTTTGCCAGTGCATTGGTGCTGAGCGGGCTTCACAGGGACGTTGGGCTGTAATGCCCAAGACTTCAATATCACCCCCAAAAACCAGAGACCACCAGGGAGACCGAGTCACACATGCAAAAGCAAAGGGCACTTTTCTTACAGCTTACGCTCGCTGGGCCTAAGTTCGGTCTCAAAGCCTTCACCCATGCAGTGGATCTGTGCTGAGCGCCTCGAACAAGGGCTGAGTAGGGTTTTTATGGGGTTTGGGAAGGGGGAGTTACAAGAAATTGTGACCTCCAATCATTATTGTACAACAGCATTGGCAGTAACTCTAACCATACACATTGTCCAGGGTGTTCATTACTTTTGGCGGGATCCAATTATCACATTTACAGTACCTTTAAAATCAACCAATTACAGGGCGAGTTCAGGGTCTTATTTGTGGCTATCGGGTTAACTTTAACATTAGGTGACAGGGTCCTATCTAAAGTTCCCATCTGCAGGCCTCACCCTTAGGAATGTGGAGAGGTAGCTGGCCTTCCCTGAATGGACACCGCAAGGTTGTCTCTTCTGCCTCGGGCAATGTGTAACGGCCTGATAGTTCTGGAGACACTGACCCTTAGACCTTCTAGTTTAGAGGGGGATCTTGAGGCCTGTCATGGAGTCTGTTAGATGCAGATCCATGTTCTTACAGGGCCAAGTGTCAAAGATCCCCAGTGGCAGGCAGCAAACGGGCCTGAGGAAAGGGCTGTCAGCATGCACCCACATGAAGCCAGCGAGGAATCTGTGTGACCCTGGTCGCCTCAATAACACAGTAAATGGCTGCAGTAAAGGTGAGCCCGACCGTTATAATGGGATGCAGGAAGCCT
>NW_021858024.1:0-987 GCF_006229205.1 Suricata suricatta
AGGAAAAAAGAGGCACCATTGGGAAAACCACATTACTGACACCCTACAACTGGGTAGGGGAGGCAGCCTTTTATTGAGAGCCAGACACTATGCCAAGTGTTATGCATACATTGTTTACATTTCTCCATTTTATAGTTAATAGGACTAAGACTCAGAGTGGGTGAATAACTAGCTGAAGGTCACACGGCAGGAATTATCAGAATCTAGATATATCCAACTCCTATCCAGCTCATGCCTTTGCCCATGACTATACCTCCAAGTCCTCTAGCCCAGCTTCCCAAAGGAATTTCATGTGTTTCAGCCCCCAAGCTCTTCCCTGTGGTCTTCAACTTGGTCAAGGTGTTCATGAGTGAGGAAACACAAAGGAAGATAGTGATTCTGGGAGGTGAGTGACTTGGTCTCCTGGCTATGCCCATCTGCCTGGGAAGCAGAGGTCAATGTGAAAGGCCCCATTTCTCCCTGACTCATCCTGACTCAGGTACCAACCCTGGCCTGACCCCCACTGGCCTTTGCACACTGAGATGATATTTCAGGCCTGAGACTCCAGCCTGGGTGGCCCCATAAAGCATTTGGGTTCTCTCTGGAGTAGGTGCATAGAGGAGCAAACCAAGGACACATCAGGTTTCCTCCCTGAACTTGGCTCCTCTCCCCTCTGTCGAGCATACCTGAGTCCTCACAACCCCCCTCCCCCACCTTGCTCCCACAGGCAACTGGAAGCAGGAGCTGTGAAAGTTCGTCAGCCCTGACCAGCTTCCCGTGGAGTTTAGGGGGACCATGACTGATCCTGATGGCAACCCCAAGTGCCTGACCAAGGTACTGGGTGCCCAGAGGATGAGAAGGGAGGGGTGATGACTGGAGTCAGTGCTCACTCACCAGCCCTCGCCCACAGATCAACTATGGGGGTGAGGTGCCCAAGAGCTACTACCTGCGCAACCAGGTGAAGATGCAGTATGAGCACAAGATGACTGTGGCCCGAGGCTCCTTCGT
>NW_021858025.1:0-987 GCF_006229205.1 Suricata suricatta
GGATCTTTTCAAGTCTTTTCTATAAGAAATGCCATTGTGGAAATTTCTATTACTTTCATATTTGGCAAGTTTTACTGTATCTTATGCATTGTATTATATATGGTATTATATATAGATATTGTACACATATATACATGCATTGTATATATGATTTTGGGAGAGGAAAAGAACTAAGATGTATTTCCACTTATTTATTGGAATTGCACGATTTTTCTGCCCTTGAATATGATGATATTCTACCCACTACATATGTTATAGAAAGGAAAATGCTCTGAAAATTGGCCATGACCCTTTCCGTATTTTATGTTTGAACAAAATTGATCTCTAAGGCATGTTGCATTTTCTTTAGGTAGTGATTTTTCTGGCTCTTTATATGACAGGTAATTGGGTCTCTCAAAGCAAGTCTACAGTGGGGAATATAAAATAATATAGTGCAAAATTGTTATGTTTATTTAATAATGTTAAATGCTTGTACTAGTAATCCTTAAATATGAACTGACATTTGATTTTATATGGGCATGCCCAGACAAGAAATTTCTTAAGGTTAGCAGTATGTGAAAAAGAAGAAATAACAATTTTTGTAGAAAAAGAGAAACATCAGAAACAAGAAAGAAATAATCTCTTGGAAGAGACTTTCTATGTTGGGTGTGGCCAATGGGCTTGATAAATTTTTAGATTATACATGCAGCTTGAAGATATATCTTCTTTGCAGTCTAATTCTTCTCTATTATTTCTTTTGATTTCTGTAAGTCTCCAGGAAAATTCAGTTAACCATAATTATCATTTTGGTTAAAGCAGGGAGGGAAAGCAGGGAGAATTAGGTGAAAGATTTGGGCAGGATGATCTAGATCAAGATCTGGTCATGACAAAGTAGCTAGAAGAGAATCCAAGAGCAGAAAACAGAATGGGCTAAGCATCCACAACTAACAACACAAAACACTTCCCAGGCATATATTTTTTTAATGTTTATTTTCTTTATTTTTTAAC
>NW_021858026.1:0-987 GCF_006229205.1 Suricata suricatta
CCCCCTTGTTTTCATTTTAATTTTTTAATTGTCAATTTGCGAGAGAACGAGAGAGCAAACACGAGCAGGGGTGGAGGAGGCAGAGGAAGACATAGAGAGAGGATTCCAAGCAGGCTCTGTGCCATGAGCACAGAGCCAGACGTGGGGCTCGAACTCAGGAACAGTGAGATCACTGCTTGAGCCGAGATCAGGAGTCGGACATTACCTGACCGAGCCAGCCAGGCCGCCCTGGCACCCATTGGCGAGAGCGCAGGCGGGGTGGCCTCCCAGCTGCGGTCGGCGCAGAGCCGTGTAGACGAGCTGTGTGCTGAGGAAGAAGAGAAACCACTGTCTTTGCCGCAAAGGCACCCCCCTTTCTGTGACTTGTCCTGCACTCGGGATCCTGGAGTGAAGCCGAGGGATGAAAACAGGCCTGAGGAACCACATCCATCTAGTGTTGGAAAGTCTGTTATTTGCAAAGTGTCAGCCTCAGAACTTCGAGGAGTAAGGCGGTGAGGTGTGTGCTCTGCCGTGGAGGGGCTTCTGGTCCAGGGAGGCTGGCGAGGGTCCGACCTCTGTCAACGGGCCTGACCAGGTGGTGGGGATGGCCTGGGGGTGGGGCTGGCACGGGACAGAATGACATCAAGGGGCGGAGATTCGATGATGGGTGAAGGGTGTAATTCCTCCACGCAGTCATCGCTTTGAAGTCAGACATAGTGGGAACCCGAGGTATTAGAGGCCTGAGCTGTGGGCGCTCATGGTGGGGCGGGGGGCATGAGTGAGGGTTGGGGACAGAAGTCAGGCTGTCTGAAAGCTGTCACAGAAAAAGCAGTGTGGGAATGGGCAGAGTTCATATGTTCTCAGCCTTTCCCTGTCCTGACATGAGGGAGATGACACATGTCTGTTAGTCACTGTGCCGGAGTCCCCAAGAGGGGCACAGGGACTCCTGTGGCATGGCCTCCTGGAGCTTGGAGAGTCCCCCGGTGACTCTGATCTCTCCCGAGAGCT
>NW_021858027.1:0-987 GCF_006229205.1 Suricata suricatta
AAATAGAGATCTCCCTGGTAGAGGGAGCCAGACATCTAATAACAAATGTTAGTAGTATTAATTGCTGCATGGAGAATTAAAATGGATCACATGGTAGAAGTGACTGCATATCCACTTTAGTTTGGGTGTTCAGGAGAAGCTTTAAGATGTGACATTTAAACCTTACTCTGAAAAATAAGGATCCGGCGATGTGAAGTCAACAGAAGAGTGTTATAGCCAGCAGGAATAATTGTGTCAAGGCCATAAGATTGGCTGAGTTTGTTATGTTCGAATGGAAGAAGCAAGGTCATTCTTGGTTGTGTGTGACGGTGCTAGGAGATGGGGCTGAAGAGATCAGCATTGGCCAGGGCATCTAGTCTTTGTGTGCTTCATGTTAGGGGTTTGGCATATTCCTGTGAGTGGAATGGATATCCATTGGAATATTATGCTTGGAATGGTATGGTGTGATGACTAAAAAATAATCACTCTGGCTACTCTGTGGACACTGAATGAAACCAGCGTTAAGAGGCTATTGCCGTGGTCTAGGGGAGAGATGACAGTGGTTCAGAGTAGATGATAACAGAGAGAGAATTAGTAGTTATCAGGACATGTTTGGCGGTTGTGTCTCACAACACTTGCTGATGGATATGAGGGCGAGAGAAGGAGAAGACGCAGTAGTAACCCTGAGATTTTTGGTCAGATAGCTGAGGAGGGTAGTGTTGCCGCTTAGTTTGGGAAATGGGGTGAGCACGTTTGATGCCTATTCATCATTGAGGCGGAGATGTCATGGAGTATGTGTGTTTGTATGATTCCAGAGTTTAGAAGAGGGACTGGGATTGGAAGCAAGGAATGGGTAACTAGTGGCATAAAGAGGTATTTGAAGCTGTGCAGCAGCATGAGGGTATTCATTCATCATTAGTGATCAAGGCCACCTAGCTAGTAAGTGGCAGAATTAGCATTCGAGCTTAGATATGATGGACCACAAAATCTATTGTTCTAAACTAGATT
>NW_021858028.1:0-987 GCF_006229205.1 Suricata suricatta
CTGCTTCATATTCTGTGTCTCCTTCTCTCTCTGTTCCTCCCCGCTCATGCTCTGTCTCACTCTATCTCTCAAAAATAAATAAATGTAAGAAAAAGTAAAAAAAAATGAGCTCCAGAAACTTCCACAGATTGTTTCTTAAACAATCTGATCAAAAAATGGTTTTCTTGTTTTTTTTTTAAGATTTTGATTTTTAAGTAATATCTATAATCCAATGTAGGGCTCGAACTCATGACCCGCCAGCAAGAGTTGCATGCTCCACTAACTGAGCCAGCCAGATGCCCTTAAATAATAGTTTTTGGGGCACCTGGGTGGCTCAGTCTGTGGAGTGTCCAACTCTTGATTTGGGCTCAGGTCCAGATCTCAGGGTTGAGCTCCACATTGGGCTCTGCAATGAGTGTAAGACCTACTTGGGATTTTCTCTCTCTCTCTCTCTCTCTCTCTCTCTCTCTCTCTCTCTCAAAAAAATGTTTACTATTATCTGAGAAGGTTGTTATCTTTGAGTTTTAGAGATGGATACTGATACAACAGTGAGGAAAGGTACCTCCTTAAAAAAATTTTTTTTATTGTTTTATTTTTGAGAGAGAGAGAAAGAGAGAGAGAGAGATGGCTTGAGCAGGGGAGGGTCAGAGAGAGAGGGAGACACAGAATCCAAAGACAGGTTCCAGGCTCTGAGCCATCTGTCAGCACAGAGCCTGATCTGGGCCTTGAACCCACCAACCGTGAGATCATGACCTGAGCTGAAGCTGGACGTTTAACCGACTAAGCCACCCAGGTGCCCCAGGACTTCCTTCTTGAAAACAAGAACATTAACATTAACAAGATGATGATGGTAGTTGCAGCCTGAAACACACACATCTTTGGAGGTCACTGTTGTTCTGTCCTGTAGAGATGAAGTTCTTTTTGTCTGTTACATCAAGTATATAAAAATCCATGAGTTCATAATGATGCTAAAATGGGTCACTTAGATAACTTGCTAGATAACTCTAG
>NW_021858029.1:0-987 GCF_006229205.1 Suricata suricatta
TTGTTTTTTGTTTTTAATATTAATTTTGTCGGTTTGCCTGTTTGATTTATGTGTTTGTGTGTTTTAGTTCCCTGTTTCTCTCTCTGTTTTCCTTTCCAGGGCTACTTCAAGGAACAAACCAAAGCACACTTGGGTGGAGAGTCCAAAACATCATTATGAGTAGGGAAATAAAGTAACCAAAGTCACAACAAGAGAGACCCAGGGAAAACCTTAAAAGAACACTTCCTGAATGGACAGGTCCTGGATAGTGCATAAGCCTCCTTTAATATGGCAGTACTCCTAGGTGCAGAGCACATAATAAGCCTTTAAAACTTACAAGACACAGAAAGCTAGCCAAAATGATAAAACAGAAGAACTCCCCTCAAGAGAAATTCCAGGAAGTGAAAGCTAAAAAATTGATAAAAACAGATATAAGCAACAAGAATTTAGAACATTAGTCATAAAATTAATTGATGGGCTTGACAAAGGCATAGAAGACAGCAGAGATGCTATTGCTGTAGAGATCAAGGATCTTAAAAATAGCTATGATGAATTTAAAAATGCTATAAATGAGGTGCAAAATAAAATGGAGGTGGTCACTGAACCAATTGAACAGGCAGAGAGGAGAATAAGTGAATTAGAGGGTACTAATATAGAAAAAGAGGAAGCCAAGAAAAAGAGAGATAAAATGATCCAGGAGCATAAAAGGAGAATTCAAGAACTGAGTGATGCAATCAAAGGGAACAATATCCATATCATAGGAATTCCAGAAGAGGAAGAAGACAGAGAGAAAGGGGCTGAAAAAGTATTTGAACAAATTATAGCTGAGCATTTCCCCAACCTGGGGAAGGAAACAGACATTGAAATCCAAGAGGCACAGAGAACTCCCCTCAGACTTAACTTGAATTGATCTGCACAACATATCATAGTGAAACTGGGAAAATATAAGGATAAAGAGAGAATTCTGAAAGCAGCTAGGGATAAATAGGCCTTAACATACAAGAGTAA
>NW_021858030.1:0-987 GCF_006229205.1 Suricata suricatta
GCAGGCTCCAGGCTCTAGCTGTTAGCACAGAGTGGGATGGGGGTTTGAACTCACAAACATGGTGATCACGACCTAAGTTGAAGTTGTACGCTTAACCTACTGAGCCACCCAGGTGCCCCGAAAAAAATAAAGTTTTCACTAAAACATAACTCATTCCTGCAATGCCCTGGGTGTTACTAAACATTTGGAATATTTTTTTTATTTAAAAGAAAAAAAGTCAATTCTTGATCCAAGAAAATATTCAAATTAGAAAAAAAAAACATTTAACTTTTGATATGGAAGACTTGCAGAGTAAATGCAATTCTTAAGAACATAAAAAAAATCACTCCATCTTGTAACAGTCAACTTGTTCTGTCCCTTGAATATATTCAGTGTGAGACAAATCATGGAACCAGAGTTTCTGAAAGGATCCCAGCAGACTGTGGGAAACACCAGAACTCTTGTCAATCTCTTCATAATTAGTATTTCAAAGTCAGTATAATGTAGAACTAATGGTTTTGGCCTAAAGGTACACATTCATCTCCCAGATCAAAAAAGAGCCACATTTATTTAACTGGAAGTTCAGAGAGTTCTTATTCCAGCAACTCCAGAGCATCTTGGAATCACACTGGAGAATCCTGTGGCATGAAAATTGGACCAAGTCCTTATTCAATAATATTGCATTTTTCTTTTTGGAAGAATTTTATAGAACCAGCAAAATTAAACAAAAGAAAAAAAAAGTAAAACTAAAAGATAGAAAAGCCCTTCTTAAATCTAAGCTTCTTCACTATTATAATCTCCTTTCATTGGTCATGAGTTTCACATAATAAAATAATTTATGGAAAATAGAGATATTGACATATAGTAAAAGTAATGTTTTTGAGACAATAAAACAAATAAAGGAACTTGTTATTTGTTCTAAAATATTTGCTACATCCGAGAGGGGAGAACTAAAGATACTAGATTCTATCAAAAATACAGATTTCATCATTGTGGCTCTCATGTGTG
>NW_021858031.1:0-987 GCF_006229205.1 Suricata suricatta
TTACATTTCCTTCATTATTGGTTTCTTCGCAGAATTTCACAAGAAATCTGGCCAACTGATACTTCTTCATTTATTTAAAAATAAGCCAGACCACTCCAGGCTGTAGGCTGTGATTCAGTGGGACAAGCATCTGGTTGATTGTCAGCCTTAGAATTTCACATGACCAGTGAGCAGGGGAAAAGTGGGAGGTGGGATGGGTGGGGAGCAGGCGGGTAGGATCCCAATGAGTCAACAGGGTACCTTGATGGGAATAAGGTGGTTAGTGATCCTCAGAAGGCCATTGGTCAAGGTATTGTCATCTAGTCACATGCATGAGGGGCAGTAATAAGTGGAATGGGTGACTTAAAGCTAATGAACTTTTATTTTACCTGTTCCTTAAAATTATTTTTAATGTTTATTTATTTTTGAGAGAGAGATGGAGGTCGGGGGGGGGGGCAGAGTGAGCAGGGGAGGGCAGAGAGAAAGGGAAACACAGAATCTGAAGCAGGCTCTAGGCTCTGAGCTGACAGCACAGAGCCCAATGCAGGGCTCAAACTCACAAACATCGAGCTCATTATCTGAGCCAAAGTCAGACGCTTAAATAAATGAGCCACCCAGGTGCCCCTTTACCTGTTCTTTTATAGAAAAATTTCAAAAACATAAAATTAGTGGAATGGTAGGCTTGGGAATGAGCTAGAGATCAAGATCACCTTGTCCCTCATTTTATAGAAGGCTAAGTAAGCTCAAATGACATTCAGAGGCAGTACCAAAAACTAGATCTACCACACCCTTCCCCTCCTCAATGAAGCATTTTTTGTTTAGAGTTATTTATTTATTTATTTATTTATTTATTTATTTTCCTTTGTAGTTTATTGTCAAGTTGGTTTCCATGTTACACCCAGTACTCATCCCAATAAGTGCCCTCCTTCATGCCTATCACCCACTGTCCCCTTTCCCTCTTCCCTAATCAGTCCTCAGTTTGTTCTCAGTATCCAAGAGTCTCTCATG
>NW_021858032.1:0-1956 GCF_006229205.1 Suricata suricatta
CGCCTCGTTTCACAGGCATCTGCTTGTTTGTAACATGACGTTCTTCTTCTGTGTATCACATATTTTGCAAAGAGCTGCTTCATTTCCTTGGTCCATTGTTTGAATAGTATTTCTTTCTTAAAAATGTTTTTTCTCTTTATTTTTTGAGACAGCGAGCACAGCCAGGGAGGGGCAGAGGGGGCAAGGCCAGAGAATCCCAAGCAGGCTCCAGGCTCCGAGCAGCCAGCACAGAGCCCGACACAGGGCTGGAACTCACAGACTGTGAGATTGTGACCTGAGCCAAAGTCGGATGCTCAACTGACTGAGCCCCCCAGGCGGCCCTCCTTGGTCCATGTTTTACTTGGCACTTCAAGTTTGCTCTTCTGTAAAGAGCATTCATGCTTTCAAGGGTGGGCTGAACTCTGCATGTGCGAGGAAGGAACCTTCCAGAAGTTCACATCCCGGCCCAGCAGTCGGAGCAGCGGAAGAGCAGAGCTCTCTGTTGAGCATCTCGAAGTCAGCATCTTGCTCGCTGCCCGCCCTCCTCACGCCGGAGCCACAGTGGGGGAGGGCGGAAAATCCTTGAGCTGGCTGTGAGCCAGGACACTCCAGGCCCGGCTTGCTGGCCCCTCAAGGGGACAGGTGGAGGGAACAGAGGCGGGTTTCAAACCTCTCCTAGCTGTCACTCACCTGCCCCGTGCTCGGTCCCATGATGGCCTCAGACTCTCTCTCACCCCCAAGACTCTAGATACTCCGCACAGAACTCTCTGGGTCAGAGCCTCTCAGGGTTTACCAAGACATGAGTCGGGACGCCAGTCAGGACGGGATCTTGTTAAAATTTGCGTTTGGATTCTGCATTTGGGGAGGGGCCTTTTTTCTTTTTCTTAAAAAATTTTTTAACATTTTTATGCGTTTTTGGGGAGACAAAGACAGACCATGGGCAGATGAGCGACAGAGAGGGAGACACAGACTTGGAAGCAGACTCCTGGCTCATAGCTGTCAGCACAGAGCCCGACGTGGGGCTCGAACCCACAAACCATGAGATCATGACCTGAGCGAGGTCGGACGCTTAACTGACTGAGCCCCCCCAGGAGGGGTGGGGCCTTTCTGACAAGCTCCGGTGAGAGGGGGCTGCTCCGAGGGTCCCCCTCAAGTAGCAAGGCCTAGGTTACACCCTCACCCCTGGCCTCACCTTCACAGAACACGCTACTGCCTCCTGTTGGGATGGAGGCCGTCTCCGTCTCCGGGGACCTGAGATGGGACAAAGCCCAGGCTGTCCCCCAGGGTGTCGATGAGCTTGGCCTGCATCCTGGCCTGTTAGCCGGTGGGAAGCAGGCCGTGCCTCCCTCGCGTGCCTGGATTGGGGACCATGTTGCCTCTTTTCTAGATCCGTGAATGCACGGTAGCTTCTCTGTATTTCTCTCTGCTTTTTATAACCTCATTAAAATGCTTTGAGTCTCCAGATGGTAGAAATCTTCAGTGGACGAGGGGTGTGCGTGGAGGTCTATTTCGGTAGCCATGCACTTGGCAAACACTTGTCGGTTTCCCTCTTGGAACCGCTGTGACCCTCCCCAGGAGCTCACTTACCCTCCAGCTCCTTCCTCATGCCCAGCCGTGCACCCACCCCTGTACCTAGCAGGGGTCAGCACTTTGAACGGAACCCTCCAGAAGGAAGGAGGCCATGAGCCTGGGTTGCGCGTGTGGTGGCTGGGGTGGCCAGTCTCGTGATCTCTGCCTCGGCCATCAGTAAGGCCTTTCTTGCCCTCATCCTGTAAAATTGGCCCCCATGCCAGGCCTCAGCCCCCTCACAGGCTCCCAGGAGCAGCTGTGTGAGCGGAAGGGGCGGGGCCCTCCAATAACCCCTCCCTCTAAGTCGGGGACCCAACACCGCCTTACCAGTGCGGCTCAGGGGTCCGCGCCCAGGGTCATGCTTTTGTTCACCTTTGTCCCTACTCTTTCACTGAATATATGAGTGGA
>NW_021858033.1:0-987 GCF_006229205.1 Suricata suricatta
ATTATTGGCTAAAAGGGTATAGAATTTTAAATTATTGTTTACAGGAATGGCCAGATTAATTTGTGTGAATGATATAGATCCCACAGATCTATATATATGATATAGAGTCCTATGGACCCATGGTCCCTATCCGTAGTGTTTGTTTGACGTTATCGTCACCAAGATTTTCATCAACATTGTTACACTATACTCATGTAATATCATTTATATCGCTTCTTCTGTAAATTTATTTTCCCTATTCATGTATCTCTTCTGGAGGCTAAATACTTAAAAATTCAGGGGCACCTGGGTGGCTCAGTGGGTAAAATGTCTGACTTCAGCTTCAGTCATGATCTTACGATTTGTGAGTTGGAGCCCCGTCATGGGCTCTGTGCTGACAGTGTGAAGCCTGCCTGGGATTCTTTCTCTCTGCCCTTCCCCTACTCTTTCTCTCTCTCTCTCTCTCAAGATAAATAAACTGAAGGGAAAAAAAAAAAGAAGAAAAGTTCCATTAAACTTACATAGTTATTAATGTTGTCTTTGTGCTTGATTAGACTACCAATTAAAATTAATATTGTAAGTATAATATATAGAGTCATTTGATATAAATAATCAGATTGGAATAAGCTACAAAAAAAATTGTACATTCACAGCTCACTTACCTTCAGCTGATTTATAATTTCACTTGAACCCTTTGGAATTTCGAATACCTGAATAGAAACAAAAAAATGGATTTGAGAAGTTTGAATCAGGATAAAAGATCACATTCTGAGGCAGCGATGCTCAAGGGAAGGTCCAAGGACAAAAGTCAACAAAGTCACCTGGCAGGGACTGTATCTGGTATGTTGGGCTTTCTCTCACACTCGCCAAATTAGATTATCCTCCTGGCCAGGGCCAGGAATTTGGATGTTACCAAGCATTTTGGAATTCAGGGATTGCTACTGACTTTCTTCTCTCCATGGACTCCACTGTGCTTTATTCACAATGCAGCTGGCCTGATAGGGTGCC
>NW_021858034.1:0-987 GCF_006229205.1 Suricata suricatta
AAAAAAAAAAATAAAGTACAGGGATTTGGGGGCTCGAGGACTTGGAGCTGGAGTCCCTGCCCTGGAACTAACTAGCATGTGTCCTTGGATGTGTCATGTCACCCTGGGGACCCTGTTTCCTCATTTGTGAAACTGAGTCACTAGTCATTGACACTGCATTTCTGGGGAGAGTCACATGATGCAGGGAACACAAGGTAGAAGAAAGTGCTGGCTCTTGTCATTGACTCTTGAAAAGCGCTCCATTAGCAGGAGCTGACTGGTCTCTCCCTAATACAGTGTCCTTGCTGTCTGCTGCAATGACCTTGGCTACAAGACTATTACATCATCAACATCCCATCACAAAAGAGTCTGTTTGGAACCACAGATGTCTGGTTTCTTTACTGAGATCCTTGTAGAATAAGATCACTGAATTCAGCAAGGAATTTCTGACATCAGAATGTAACCTTTGAACAAAAACCCCTTAAAACCTAAAAGTAGAACCATTAAACCATTTCCCAAATTCCCATATGCCTGTGAGGACGGAGGTCCCTATAGGGTATGGCTTTTTCTAGTGTGGAATGTAATCTCTCTCTTTAAAAAAGTGGCCAGGGTGTAGCTGGTGAAACATGACACTGATTCTTGCCCACAGCAGAGGCATCTGAAATTTTGCCTGGAAGTTTGGGTTTTAGCTGGGAATTTCAAATTTCTGAACAGTCTTCCAGAATCTTCTGTCAGCCTCCTGGAGGAGGACTTGAGGCTTGTCAGGGTTCCATGGAGAAGCATCCTTAGAGAAGGGATTGTTCCCTACCCGGCACACACAGGCATTAGGGGCTGATACATGTTCCCCACCATGGAGGGCTATGTCTTAATCCCTGGGACCAGTGAATATGTTAGCTGATGCAGAGAAACGGACTTTACAGATGTGATTTCCTTAAGGATCTTGAGCTGGGAAGATGATTCTGGAATTTCCCAGGCCTTACAAGAGAGGTCAGGGTCTTTCCAAGAGGA
>NW_021858035.1:0-987 GCF_006229205.1 Suricata suricatta
CTGTGGGCTGCACCATTTCCAAAATCTGACCTGCCAGCATCTCGCTCTCTCACCACTGCCTCACTCACTCATCAATCCCACTGCAAAAATCCTTCGGCCTCACCAAATCCCTCATCCACCGATCACCGTGTCACCCCCTTCGGTTTCCATTCACGTCCTTACCGTCAACCCACGACCTATCCTGAGTATCCTGCAAATACTATCAAGCATCCCGCTGCTCTAGCCCTTCTTTGTAGCAACCTGGGAAAACCTCAACCCTGACTGACCCCAATCATACGCTCTGCCAATTCCAGGAACTATATGCTGCTGGGGGCAGGGGGCGGATGGGGGACAATCCCACAATCGTGCGATTCGCTCGTTAAATTCATGGTCCAACAGGGCCAGTGGCGCAATGGATAACACGTCTGATTACAGATCAGAAGATTCTAAATTCATGGTCAAGGGTCCCAAACAGGCACTAAGCACATCACCTCTCCTCTGCTCGAGCACCGCCCACCGCCCCCCTCCACCCTACTCTGTTGATAATCCCACTTCATTCTTCAATTAGAAAACAGAAGTCATCAGACGGTAACTCATTTTCCAACACCAAATCTACTGCTGTCTCCGCATGAGCACTGTTGTGTCTCCCATTACAGGCACTGAATAGCCCTGCTCCCAGTGAGGAGCCCGGATGCCATTCACTCTCGTTTACCTTCTAGAGGACCCGACTTCTTCCGCATCTCGGACGTGCCACTCCTATTAGCCCACTCAGATCCTCTAGAATGTCCCAATTTAAAAGAGCCCTCTCAAGGGAGGCAAACCACACGAGACTCTTAAATACTGAGAGTGAGGGTTGAGGAGGGGTGAGGGAGAGGGGGACACGGGCAATGGGCCTCAAGGAGGGCACGTGTTGGGATGAGCACTGGGTGTTGTGTGGAAACCAATTTGACAATAAATAGTATTAAAAAATAATAAACAAATAAATAAATAAGCGAGCCCTCTCTTAAT
>NW_021858036.1:0-987 GCF_006229205.1 Suricata suricatta
CTTTAGTTTCCATTTTGTAAGATATCTTTTTCCATCCCTTAATTTTTAGCCTGTGTGTATCATTAAAGCTGAAGCATATCTCTTGTAGGCAGCATATAGTTGGGTTTTGGTTTTTTGTACATTCAGACACTCTGCCTTTTGATTGGAGAAATTAATCCATTTACACTTAAAATAATGTTTGCTAGGTAAGGACTTACTATTGCCTTCTTTAAAAAACAATTTTTTTAACTCCAAGGTTGTTAACCTACAGTGTTGTGTTAGTTTCAGGTGTACAAAATAGTGATTCACCAACTCCATATAGTACTCAATGTGCATCATGATAAGTGTACCCTTAATTCCCTTTACCTATTTCACCCATCCTCTCATCCACCACCTAATTGTTGCCTTCTCATTAATTGTTTTCTGGCTGTTTTGTAGTTTCCTTGTTTCTTTCTTCCTCTCTCACCATCTTCCTTTGTGAGCTGATAGTAGTACACTTTGATTTCCTTTTTTTTCTTTTTCTTTTTTTTGAGAGAGAGAGAGAAAGTGCAAGTGCGGGAAGCACACAGGGAGAGGGAGAGAGAGAATCTTAAGCAGACTCCATGCTCAGAATGGTGTCCAACTCAGAGCTCAGTCTCACGACTGTGAGATCGTGACCAGAGTCAAAATCAACAATCAGATGCTTAACTGACCGAGCCACCCAGGTGCTCCTCCCTTGTTTTTATTTTGTTCTCTTCTGTAGGTTGTGGTTACCCCATAGCTTACTTGAAACATCTTATAGATAAGCAGTCTATTTTAAACCGATAACAACTTGGGGTGCCTGGGTGGCTCGGTCAGTTAAGTGTCTGACTGTTGGTTTTGGCTCAGGTCATGATCTCATGGTTTCATAGGTTCGAGCCCTACATAGGGTTCTGCACTGATGGTGCAGAGACTGCTTGGGATTCTTTGTCTCCCTGTCTCTTCCCCTGCCCCACTGACACTGTCTCTGTCTCATCCAAAATAAATTTT
>NW_021858037.1:0-987 GCF_006229205.1 Suricata suricatta
AAGGTCTGGTGAGGCCCTAAGGCCATGGTGACATTTCCACTGGCCTCCTGCATGGGGAGGAGAAGCCAGCCTTGCTTTAGGAAGTTGGGGTAGATTCAATAAGGTTCTTGCCTGCAGGACTTGTCAGAGCCTTCAGTGCATGGCTGCGCCCAGTGTTTTGGACAATGAGGAAACAGTGGTGCGTTTAGAAGCTCTGTATTTTGGAGCATCTAGAGGGGCATGTCTTATATGGGATGCATGTGGGAGCCCTCAGATTGGAGCTGGCAGCTTAGATCCCCTAATAAGGGTGTGGTGGCTTTTACTTTTCCATGGCTTGGCCCTTGAGTCCCTGAGCAGAAGGCCATTTCCCATGCAGCTGAATGAGCCCTTGACCTCACCTGAACCTCTGACCTGCAGCACAGCACCGGCAAGCCCTCCGTTTGCTTCCTCTGGTTCAGTGCTCATGACACACCGAGAATGGAGAACCCGTAAGCCCATTTTGCTACTAAGACAACTGAGGCACCCCAGTCCCGAGGACAGCCAGAATATGAAATCCCACTTCTCTCCTCCAGCTCGAGTGCTCACCAGGCCTCACCCTGCACACCCTCTTCCCCTGCTCAGTGCATTTCCCTGGGGCCCATCTCCTTCTGGAACAGGACAACCTTAATTCCCATCCCCTCCTGGTCCCGTGTCATTTATCATGGCTTCATCTCCAATATGAGGGCCTCAGACAGCCCCCCACTGGAGCTGCGCCCCCCTCCCCCAGTGGTTTTCCATCACCTTGCGGGGTTTCTGTTTTCCTGAGCACCGGTCATCGTTGACAGTCCCCTCCCTGGGCATTTGTGGAGCAGTGGTCTGTCGTGTGTGTCCCTCACCGGGGACGTGTGCTCCTGCGGACTGGTGGCATGCTCTGTTGTGTTAGCTTCTGGGGCAGTGTCTGTCCGGCACATGGCAGGGCGCCCTCGATCTCTGTGGACTTAAAAGAGGTTCCAAGAGGTTGAGTACTTG
>NW_021858038.1:0-987 GCF_006229205.1 Suricata suricatta
ACTATAGAGAACAAACTGAGGGTTGATGGAGGAAGGTAGGTGGGAGATGCGGTGACGGGTAAGGGAAGGACACTTGTTGTGATGAGCACTGGGTGTTGTATTTAAGGGATGGATCACTAAATTCGACACTTCAAACCAATTTTACCACACATGTTAACTAACTAGAATCTAAATAAAAACCTCAAAAGAAGAAACAAAAGAGCTTGGTTACCAGAGGGAGGTGGGTGGGGGAAAAGGGGAAATAAGGGATGAGGATTAACAAGTATACTTATCATAATCAAAACTAAAATAAAACAATAAAACAGTACAATATTAAATAAAATACAACTATTATAACATTTACATTAAATTAAAAACTGATAGCATTAGAACTGTTATTAGTTGTGGGTGGTAGTAGTAACTAAAAAATTAGTTGAGAGTAATTTTCAGGTCACCAATAAGCTCCTGTTTCTTTTTTTCCCCCCATAGTAACAGCCAAAAATGTTTATGTGTAATAGCCCAAACCACAAAACAACAATATCCCTTAGCAGGTAAACAGTGAGACATCTGTATGAGGAACCTACTTAGCAATGAAAAAGAATGAGCTATTGACACATGCAACAACTTGGGTGGATCCAGAAAATAATGCTAAATAAAACGCTAATCAAAAAGATTATATACTCTATAATTATATAATCATAGTTCTGTAACATTACTTTCTTAATGTTTATATATTTTTGAGGGGAGGGAGGGGCAGAGAGAGAGGAAGACACAAATCCAAAGCAGGCTCCAGGCTCTGAGCTGTCAACACAGAGCCCGACACGGGGCTACCACTCACTGACTGCGAGATCATGACCTGAGCCCAAGTCCCAAGGTGGACACTGAACCGACTGAGTCACCCAGATGCTCCTATAACATTCTTGATATAAAATTACAGTAGTATATGGACACCTGGGTGGCTCAGTCGGTTCAGCGTCCACCTTGGGACTTGGGCTCAGGTCATGATAT
>NW_021858039.1:0-987 GCF_006229205.1 Suricata suricatta
AGGATGGAGTTTTTGTCCTATGGGTTTTCTTGTCACTTTCAGCCCTTATAGCTGATGGGGAGGAAGAGATCTAGCAGAGTAACACCAAAGTCATGATCTGAAGGGATCAATATTAGGAAGAAAGAGGTGTGGCTGCAGTGTAAGTGGAATACTCTGAGAAATACCTGTATCCAAGACTGCTTCCCAGGATGGAGCAGAATTGGGTTTTGCCAGCCTCTGACAAAGGCAGTTAGAATCTGACTGGCCTTAGGAGTAGTTGCAGGGTGGATCCTGAACTGTCAGAATTGGTAGATAAAGGAAAGAGGCTCTGGGGATCCATCTGAGGCCAACTTTGATTTGAGACAGAAAAAAAAAAAGTTTTTCACCCTGCTCTAGACTTCAGATGACTAACTTAGTAAGGCTAGTTTCTTTTTGGTAATGGAGTAAGCCTGCTTAACTTCCCAAATATCAGGGAGCATGTCAGAGCAGGGTTATGCCAGAAATCTCTGGGTCACCACTGGTCCTTCCTTGCCCCTCATTTCATCATCCAATTGGCTAATAAAATCTATAAATTCTTTCTCTTAAAGATTTTTACAGTCCAACTCTTTGCAATACATACTAACAATCTCTTAATCTAGGGCAAATCAGCTTCCAATTGGATTCTGCCATAACTTCACTCCATTTAGCTTTGATCCCCTTGAACCTATCCTCCATGGAATAGCCACCACCACCTCTGATCAGGCCATTCCCTTATTTGTCTGCCACTTCCCACTGCCCTCTAGATCAAGTACATTCTGACCTCCTTTTAGTTTGTAAAAAGTGCTTTGCCTCTTCTTTGAGAATTTCTTTTCTTTAAACATTTTTAAATGTTTATTTATTTTTGAAAGATACAGAGAGACAGAGCAGAAGCAGGGGAGGAAGGAGGGGTAGAGAGAGAGGGAGACACAGAATCTGAAGCAGGCTCCAGACTCTGAGCTGTTAGAAAAGTGACTTTCAATATTTTCCTTA
>NW_021858040.1:0-987 GCF_006229205.1 Suricata suricatta
TCTTGGGCCTACATCAAAATGAAAAGCTTTTGCATAGTAAAGAAAACCATCAACCAAACACAACACTAACCCAGTGAATGGGAGAAGATATTTGCAAATGAAATATCTGATAAGGGGTTAATATCTAAAACACATAAGGAATTTGTACAACTCAATGCTAAAAGAACAATCTGATTAAAAACTGGACAGAGGACCTGAACATTTCTCCAAAGAAGATATATACAGATGGCTATCAGACACATGAAAAGATGCTCAACTCACTAATCATCAGGGAAATGAAAATCAAAACCACAATAAGATATCATCTCACCCCTGTCAGAAGGCTACTATCAAAAAGACAAGAAATAACAAGTGTTGGCAAGGATATCGAGAAAAGGGGACTGCCCTGCATTATTGGTGGAAATGTAAATTGGTACAACCACAGTGGAAAACAATAAGGAGTTTCTTCAAAAAATTAAAAATAGTAATACCGTATGATCCAGTAATTCCACTACTGAGTAATACCCCAAAAAATCCCAAATACACTAATTCCAAAAAATATATCAATGCCAGGCATGCTAATTGCAGTACTTATAAGAGTCAAGGTATGGAAGGAAACCAAGTGTCCAATAAATAGATGAATGGATCAGAATATGTGATACATACACAAATGGATTGTTTCTCAGCCATAAAAAGAAGGAAATCTTGCCATTTGCAAGAAAATGGATGGATAGGGTATTATGTTAAGTGAAAATGTTAGAAGGAGAAAGTCCAATATCACATGATTTCATTTATATGTAGAATTTCACAATCAAATGAATAAACTGAGAAACAAAATCTTAACAGATCCTTAAATACAGAGAATAAGTTGATATTTGCCAACATTGGGGGGGTCTAAGGAATACACATAGAGAGTGAGAAATAGAGTCTTTCAGTTATGGAATGAATATGCCACGGGGATCAAAGGTACAACATAGATGATACAGTCAATGGTAATTAAATAGTGTT
>NW_021858041.1:0-987 GCF_006229205.1 Suricata suricatta
GCAGCCTCACTGAAGGGGGCGCTGTGGGGCCCCCTGCTCGCGGCGTGGCCCCCCAGGGCTGAGAGGGTGAGCGGCCTCACCGTGTCCACCCAGTAGACCTGAGGGTGGCCGTGTTTCCCCAGCAGCACTGTCCCCAAGGAGCGAGACTCCAGATGGACAGTTTTGTGACGAATAAGGCCCCTGGCAAGAACGGAAACACGATGAATCGTGTCAACAACCGCTGGCTACTGTCCTCGAGGACATAAAATGAAGAGCGTTGTTCTAACAAGCACCCAAGATCAATCAGGAGGGAGGCACGGGGCTGTGCTCAATGATAAAAGGACAACCAGGAGCAAGAGACCAGAAACGTGTGAAAAACCCTCACTGGAAACGGAAGGAAAGACACAGGGGACACGAGGAAGGTGGAGCCATGACTAGCGGAGACGGCTCGCTGCGACCCCGACCTGGGTCCTGGGCCGTGCTGGGACAGAGCGCCACCCCCGGACTCCTCTGCATGGCCCCAGCTCCCCCGGCCGCATCCAGGAACTGACCCCGTAGGGACTGAAGAGACCGGACCTGGTCCTTACAGACGAAAGGGGTGACTGGGCCCCACGGGCCTGGACACCGCGAGCTTCCCAGGACTTCCGTTTCCTCTTTACCAACTTGCCGTTACGTCCGCCTTCCCCACACGGACCGCTTGGCGCTTTGGGCTCTCGGCCGCACACAGCCAGCGGGGCGATCCCTGTTGGCACACGCGGACGGGCCCTACCAGAACGCACCGTCGGTCACCGCAAAGGACGGAATCGCCCTGTGGCACTGATCTGACCAGGGCCGGTCTGGGGAGCAATACGCCCCTCCCAAGACCCCGTGACCTTTCCAAGCCAGCCGAGAGTCCTCCGCATCAAGGCCTGACACACAGCCGACCACCTGATGACCCCGACCCCCATCTTTCTGCACCTTGACTCTGCCCTGCACAAGATATCTTTGCCGCATCCCCTACCCCAGCTT
>NW_021858042.1:0-987 GCF_006229205.1 Suricata suricatta
TGTGAACTTCAACTGTAAAATGGGGGTCACTGGGTCTATTCATGGAGTTATGGTGGGGATTAAGAGAAAATGAAGATCAAGCATTTAACATGCAAGTGTTCGAGCAATGGTAGATATTATTACAATTTTATGTTCGTGATGCTGTGCTATGTTTATAGACAGCTTGATGTGGAGTCATATATATCCCGAGTTTGGCCTCGATGCTTTGGCGAGGCATGTCACCTCTCCAAACATCAGCTTGTCATTTTTAGAAGGGAGATGATAAGTGGAAGGAGCAGGACAGGAGATGCTCAGATAGAAAGCTCGAGGGAGGCTGTGAAGAACTTAAAGGGTGAACATCGTTGTCACAAATATGTCCGCAGCCCTGCCTGGAAAAGCATGGCACTGAGAGGTGACAGAGCCCCAAACCCTGGCGACTTGGGCTTTGGGGTGGGGGGCTGGTTGAGGGGAGCAGGGGCAGGACCCCTTCCTCATGCAAGTGACTCCTCCCCTGCTGGCTAATGAGATGCTTTCCTGTCTGTGATCCAGGTTCTGAAGAGAGCTTATCATCAGGAAGAGGTTCTGAAGATTTTGATAAAGTGTAAGGTCCTTCACATTTCCTTTGTCTCTAGACTTTTGTTCCATCAGCTAAGCTAACAATGGTTATTTGCGTGTGTGTGTATGTGTGTGTGAGAGACAGACAGACAGACAGACAGAGACTGAGGAAGTTGTACATGCCAGGGAGTCGGGGGCTGCAGCTTCAAGAAAGCCTCTTCGCTCCAACCAAAATGAATACACACAGGCTTCTGACCTCCAGGCCCCCACTTCCATTCATGGAGCCCAGATAAAGAACCCGCAACCGGTGCGTAACCAGCCTCCGAGGAGGTGGGCCTCAGTTCTGTAGATTGTAACAATCAGGCCAAGGCTAATTAGGAGTCACCTTGCTCGATGCCCAGTCACCTGTGCTCTCGGCAGACTTCACAGACTCTCCAGGGCTTGCGGCTGCCA
>NW_021858043.1:0-1956 GCF_006229205.1 Suricata suricatta
CCCCAGGATTAACATAAAGTCAATGATTTCAGAAATATGAATTTGGATGAGCCAAAAGATTTGGCCCTCCAAATAGTTTTACATCATTCTGACATAATAGTAAATGTTCTTTCTTCTCATAATACAGTGTTCTAGGTTCCTGACAGCACTAAGTCTAACACTGATGCATTAACTCGATTTGCAAACTTCCTTTAAATAGTCATGGCTGTTGGGGCACCTGGGTGGCTCAGCTGGTTAAACATCTGACTTAGGCTCAGGTCATGATTTCACACCGTGTGAGTTCGAGCACCATGTCAGGCTTTCTGCTCACAGCTCAGAAGCTGGAGCCTACTTTGGATTCCGTGCCTCCCTCTTTCTCTGCCCCTCCCCCACTAGCACTCTGTCTCTATCTCAAAAATAAATAATAAAACATTAAATTTTTTACAAAAATAAAGTCATGACTGTCATATACCTTTGCAACTGTGTCTTTTTATTCTGCATCAATTAGCAATAAACTATTAAGTTTACCAAATGATTTTTTTATCTGTAAAAACAACTTTATTTTTAAAATACTGATAATATCTGATACATCAGGTTTATTTGAATGCAAGCTAAAAGTCCAAGTAAAAAAGATTCTCTGAGAAAGGATAAAGTATAATATGTCATGGACATCTCCTTTTTAAAAATTTCATTGGCTTATTTTGTATCTTTAGTATAGTTAACCAGATACTGATTGATATTTCAAATGATCTCTACTAGTGTTATAGTGAGAATACTTTTATAGCAGATTATGCCACTAGAGTGATCTATATACTTGGTATCTTTGATGTTCTAATATTTCAAAATTTTTTGAAACTTTATGTTTTATTACGGAATTTTGGGAGATTATATCCAGAACTACTCTCTAAATTACATTATAAATATGAGGCTTACCAAGTGTGAGGTGTTATTTCAAAATGTGTGAGAGACACAAGAAGCATGAAAGGGTCCGTCCCCTCTTGCCCACAACACCTGAATTTGAGAAAAGTTCATCTCTTGGTATTTTGTACCTGCTATTTCTTCTTCTGCCTGGGACACTGTCCTTATTCCTCCACCTGCCTCTTCCCGGCAGACTCCTTTCTTTTCAGAATTTAATTTAAACTTTAATTTCTTCCAACTATTATTCCTGATGCCACAGACCACTTTGGAGTAGTCAGCCAGTCAACAGAATCCTGCACTTTCCTTTTTACCATCACTTAGCTGCCTTTTTGTCTGCCTTCTCCACTAGACTGTGAGCTGTGTGAAGGCATGGTCCTGTTTGATTCACTACAATAGCTTCCAAATTAGAAGAAACCCAGTAAATGTGTGTTGAACAAATGAACATGAATGATATATCATAAACGTTTGAAGAAGGGTAAAAAATTTCAAAGTGCCATTGGCATTTTCAGAAGGAAACAGATGACATTAAGTGGACAGGAAAGAAGACTCCATGCAGTAGGGTAGGGTCTGGGGTTTCTACTAGTACTAAAAACTAATGCCAAAAGTAGAATCTGTTCAGTAGTGACATGAATAAAATTGTGGATTGACATTTAAGGTAAGTAAAAATGGCCATTCATCTCTGGTCAATGGTTCATTTCTAAAATCAGACTTAACCTGGCTGACATATTCCATTCTACACACAGCTAGCAGCTGTAATTGATGAGCTTTAGGTGCAAGGCATCGAATGACTTGGCCCTGGTAGAGAGGGATGAAACAGCTTTTCGTTAAAGGTGAAGGGTACTGGTCAAAACAACATACAGTTTTGTTTCTTTCAAATGGCTTTTTTATGGAAGCAGTGGGTATAAAAAGATCAAAGGATTATAAAGAAAAGCTATTCCTCCAATTTTAGTTAGGTATCAGATGCAGGTTTGATGATGGAAACTTTTTTATGGGATTTTCACCAAATTTTATAAAGCTTTCTTCTTAAGAAAAGTTATAGGACTAAGAATTTTAAACATA
>NW_021858044.1:0-987 GCF_006229205.1 Suricata suricatta
AATAATTTTTCAATACTATTTTATATGACACTTCCAATAACAGACATATTGAATGGTTCCAATTTCCGTGAGCACAATCTTGGCAAATTCTTTAAACGATATGGCTTAAGGGGGAAATCTATTTTTAGTATACCGAGATATGCACTGTGCTTGTTCCATGAAATAAATAATAATTAGCAAAACAGCTGCTGAAAGCCTGCTGCATGAATTCATTTAATAGATTGTTATAAATAGCAATAGAAATATTTGCCCATTGCGCCCCCTTGTGAGAGTTTAGCGGAACTGCCTTTATTCTAGACAGTAGGTAGCGTTGAGGCTGGTAATTCAAAGGGTCAGCAGCAGGGGTATCCTGTAAAAGTTTGCTGGAAATGTAGATCTTGGATTCCAACCCCGCCCCTTTAGAATCTCCATCTTAGGGGCGCCTGAGTGTCTCAGTCTGTTGAGCGTCCAATTTCGGCTCAGGCCATGATCTCGCAGTTCATGAGTTCAACTCCTGGATCGGGCTCTGTGCTGACGGCTCAGAGCCTGGAGCCTGCTTCAGATTCTGTCTCCATCTCTCTCTGCCCTCCCCCACTTGCACTCTGGTCTCTCTCTCTCAAAAATAAATAAACATTAAAAATAATTAGAATCTCCATCTTAACACTCTCCTCGGATGATTTTTATACACATTAAGTTTGAGAAGTACTGGCTTAGAGCATATAGTAAATGATTATTTTTTTATTCAGGAAACATTCATTAAGTGTCTTACTAGCAAATGTTAAATACTGTACCAGGAACTGGAAACAGCAAGATAAACATATTTTTTTCCATAAAGAAATTTGTGATTAAAAACTTGTAATGATTACAATTAATTGTGTACCTTAAAGAGGTAAATTTTGTAGTTTGAGAATTGTATCTCAAATTTAAAAAAATATATGGCAAATCAAGAATCATAGATCACTGCCCTAAATTCTGATAGAAAAGTCCCAAGGAAGAAGCACAGCACAC
>NW_021858045.1:0-987 GCF_006229205.1 Suricata suricatta
TGCTTCCAGACCACAGTTGATTGGGAGAACCTGAAACCAGGGAAAGCAAAGCCATGGATAAGTGGAGGAGTACTTTTTTTGAAAAAAATAAAGACTTTGATATCAAATTTTTAAAAATCACTTGCTAATCTCAGTAAAGCTTTGATAAACAATAGCATTTCTAAGGGGGAATGAAAGAATTGGTGATTAATTTATTTTTAAATAAGTGTTTATTCATTTTTGAGAGAGAGAGAGAGAGAGAGAGAGAGAGAGGGAGGGAGGGAGGGAGTAAGCAGGGGAGGGGCAGAGGATCCAAAGCAGACTCTGTGCTGACAGCATCAAGCCCATTATGGGCGTCAAACTCATAAACTGTGAGATCATGACCTATGCTGAAGTCAGATGCGAAACTGACCAAGCCATCCAGGCACCCCAGGGATTATTTTCTTAGGAAAACTTTATTTCCTGCTTTCAAAATAAGTTTAAGAATCATTTTGAACTCAATTTCATATAAATGGAATATCATAACACAATCAGAGGGCAGATTCTTTTACTTAACATTAATGAGCTAAAATAAATTTGGAATGTTGCTGTGACCACTCAGAAAGGAAATCCTTTCTCTGCACCAGAACCAGTGAAGTCATCTGACGACCGAGGTTCCTGCCTGGAACCACACAAAGGCTTCCCATTCCACTTAGAATTCAAATCCAAGGGCCTTACCATGGCTGGCCTAGGAGGCTCACCTGCTGCCCTGAGCTCATTTCATATCACTCACTGCACTGCAGCCACAGAGCTACCTGCATGTCCACCAGACATGTCAAGCGTCTTCCTGACCGGAGGTTTCACTCGTGCTCTTCCCTCTTCCAGATATCTCTATCCTGAGATACTTATACATCTAGTTCCTTTTCACATTTAAGTCTCCATTCAAAGCTTCATCATAGAGATCTCCCCAAACACTCATTCACCAATATAATGCTTTGGGGGCACTTATTACATCCTGCACAAGATTTA
>NW_021858046.1:0-987 GCF_006229205.1 Suricata suricatta
GTTGGGGAGAGAGAGGGATGCAGAACTTGAGAGACTATTGAATGCTGAGAATGAACTGAGGGTTGAGGGGGAAGGGGGAGGGGGGAAAAGAGGTGCTGGTGATGGTGGAGGGCACTTAAGGGGAAGAGCACTGGGTGTTGTATGGAAAACAATTTGACAATAAAATATTATGGAGAAAAAAAAACAAACCACAAAATATGTTTCAGTCAGACCAAGGATTTATATGTATGTAGTGCAAGCACATTAAGGTTGAACAAAAAGGTGGGTAAATCCCTTTATAATGTTTAACAAGTCTTTCAGCAAAGGAAAAGCTATGATAAACAATGTTGAAAGATAAATTCAAACCCTAGGGGAAATAGTTTTACTTATATGGTGATAAAAGGCTAAAATCCCTAAGACTAAAACTGACTTCAACGTCCTAAGGAAGAGTTCAAGTTCAATTATCATCTCCCCAATGGAAACAAACAGGCAATTGACGGAAGAAATATACATGGTCAATCAGCATGTGAAAGTATGATCATGTGATCATCCTTGCTTATAATAAAATGAATATAAACAAAAACATGGAATCGCTTTTTCCTAGCAAATTGGCAAAACTATATATATAAAACTAAATATGGCTACAAAATCTAAGGATGGAGAGAGGGAAGGAGAGAGAGAATGAATGCTCCCTGATGACAGGGGTTAATGCACTCATGTCCTAGGTGGGGATGAAAATTGGTCCCCAGCCTCATGGAATCCCTGCTTTCCCATTAGCTAAAAGTGAACAAAAGAAGCTACCTGTAAGCACTATTGCTATTTGAAATATAGAGCATTAAAAAGTATGCTATAATCCATAACACACAGTCACACACATTATCTTGTGCAGCTCTCCCATCAACCCTGTGATGGATACATTGTTTTTCCAGCTCTTATTTGGCAAATGATGGAATTGAGCCTCAGAGAGGTTAAGCTGCTTGTTTAAGATCACTTGACTAATAAAGGACC
>NW_021858047.1:0-987 GCF_006229205.1 Suricata suricatta
CACATGGTCCACCCACAGAGGAAGTCGATTTCGAAGTTGTGGTTGAGGATGATGACCACGTGCTCCTTGCCGAAGCGGCCCATGGTGGCCTGGTCGGTGAAGAGCGTGCACTCCGTGCCGGACCACCACTCCAGAAGCATGACCAGCTCTGCGGGCACACGGGGGCCGTGTGAGCGGCCGCGCCGGGACCCCTGCCCCGCCCCGCCCCGCCCCGCGGGGGAGGCACAGGCCCAGCCCAGGCTCCAGGGGGCGCTCACAGGAGGTGCACTCGGGGGGCTTTCCTGCTAGAAGCGAGTTTTGACAGTTTGTTTCATAAATTAAGTTTTCCAAAATTAGAATTCCTTTTTCTAAACAAAAGTCAGATAAGGCCGGCTGGGGGCCCAGTCGGTTAAGTGTCTGACTTTGGCTCAGGTCATGATCTCACAGTTCGTGGGTTCGAGCCTCACATCGGGCTCTGTGCTGACAGCTCAGGGCCTGGAGTCTGGTTCAGGTTCTGTGTGTGTGTGTGTCTCTCTCTCTGCCCCTCCCCTGCTCGTGCTCTGTCTCTCTCTCTCTCCCCAAAATAAGTAGACGTTAAAAAAAAATAAAGTCAGGTGGAAGACAAATTGGAAAGCAGAAGTGGAGGAAAAGCGCACTTTTAGATGGACATCTTTATGTCCAATCGTGATTCCCACACGCGCTGTGACTTGGGGGGCTGTCACATTTCATCCGCAGAACGGGAGGGGCTGGGGGTGGGTGCGGGCACACAGACAGCCGCGGTCGGCAGGGTGGCTGTGCTGAGCCACCACGGACGGCGTCCCGAGCAAGGTGACCTCAGACCGGGAAGCAGGACTTTCAGGCCAGGGCACCCCGGGGCAGTGCCATTCTCTTTTGTTTGACACTGGCCCGTCCATCTTCTGAGTGGACCGGCCCCAGAGATGGAGGGCAGGGCCTGGAGATCGGGCTCCACGCCTGACTTCCTGGGCCTCAGTTTCCCCACTTACAGAA
>NW_021858048.1:0-986 GCF_006229205.1 Suricata suricatta
TAAGATCATGACCTGAGCAGAAACCTGGAGGCAGAGGCCACAGCTGACTGAGCCACCGAGGTTCCCCTCTTTTCACTTTAGGTTTCTTCCATTCCTGAATAAATGGCCCTTTGACTCTTAAGAAGGAATACAGCTCAGGGGTGCCTGGGAAGCTCAGTCAGTCCAGTGTCTGACTGCGGCTCAGGTCATGATCTCGTGGCTTCTGAGCTCGAGCCCCATATTGGGCTCTGTGCTGACAGTATGGAGAGTATTCTCTCTCTCTCTCTCTCTCTCTCTCTCTCTCCCCCCCTTTCTCCCTGCTCCTCTCCTCCTTGTGCTCTCTCTCTTTTCAAAATAAATTAAAAATTAAAAAAAAAAAAAAAGAAAACAGCTCTGAGGCTCATGGGTGGTTCAGCCGGTTAAGCCTCCAACTCTGGCTCACGTCTTGATCCTAGGAGCCTGAGTTCAAGCCCCATAAAGAGCTCTGCATGGAGCCTCATGTGGGCTTGGAGCCTGCTTAAGATTCCTTTCCTTCTTCCCCCACTCTAGCTCGCTCTCAAATAAAAAATGAAATACAGCTCTATCCTCGAGGCAATTTTTCATGGAATAAAATACCTATTAATTTCTTGTCTTTCAATAAATACCAAGTGTATGTAATCTGAAATTTATAGAAAAAAATTGAGTCTCATTTTATTGATAATTAATGCATTCTTTTTAAAAAGAATCTATCACAGAAATCATACTCAAAACTCCAACGTATACTTTTACCAAAGAGAAGGGACATATTTATGGATCCAGGGAACAAAGTGTGACACTCTTGTGAAACACCCGGAAAGTTCGGTCTTCCACATCCATGTCCCCAGCTCACGATGCCAGTCAAAATCCATTTTCCATCACTTTCTCTTTGACAAGATAAAGGTCCACCCGAATCTCCCTACACGAGAAGATAATGTAAGTCTGAAATACATATGCCCCATGATCATCAATTTTGTCATCAATGTGTCTAA
>NW_021858049.1:0-986 GCF_006229205.1 Suricata suricatta
GGGCCAGAAGCCGTGAGGGATCTCGCGCAGGCACCAGGCAGGGAGGGAGGGGACCAGGCTCACGCAGGCTCACCGGTACCTCAAGGCGTCGTGCAAGGTCGGCAGCATCACCGGAAAACCCAGACAGAGCATGGAGAGCAGCCCGTGCGGGGGTCACGTGCCGGAGATCCCTTGGCACAGGCCGCAAAGCCCAGGCCCTTCCCCAGGTGCCCCTGCTCCCCGGGCTGGGGCTGGTGGTGCTGAGAGGTGCCCACCGAGGCCTCCTGCCCTCACCGCTGCAGCTTCTGATGAGCCGCTGCTGCCCCCTCCCTGCCATCAGCTCTCTTTACAACCCCGCATACAGGACATGCGTAAGGAAGAGAGCAGGCTGCGGGGCTGATCCCGCACCCCGGCTCCCCAGCTCGTCCACACCCCCTCTTCTGAGCAGCAGCCCCAGGCGGTGCCCTAGAGCCAAGGGCAAATGGTCCCTTCTCCCACTCGGACACGTAGGCAGCACAGCTGGACTTCATCCAGGCGCAGGGACAACTGTGACAAACCAATGCCCTGGAATGGCCTTACCGGCTGGGGTGACCCTAGGGGAGTCGGCGTCTTCCCCAGAAAACAGCAGACTTTCTCTGCGGGCCATGAGGCTCCAAAGGGGGCCCCAACTGTGAAAATGGCTGGGAAGCCCAAAGGCCCCTCCCAACGGGAAGACCGTTGCTACTCAGTCTCACAAATGCAGAGCATCCAAAATGTGCAAGGCATCGTGGGGAAAACAAAACTGGCAAAGACTCACCCCTTCACTCACCAAGCAGGGCAGGAGGGGGCAGGGAGGCAGATGAGGCAGCGCAAGTCTGGGGTCTTCCCTCCTTCCTTGTAGGAGCACAGCCCACGCCACCTGGGCATGGGAAGGGGGCCAGGGACCCAGGCAAGGGGGCCCTGGGGTGGTGGCATGGCACCTGGGCATGGGAAGGGGGCCAGGGACCCAGGCAAGGGGGCCCTGGGGT
>NW_021858050.1:0-986 GCF_006229205.1 Suricata suricatta
CCCCCCTGTGCAGGGCACCCCCTCCTCCCACCCTGAACACCCCCCCGGAGAGGGCACCCCCTCCTGCCGCCCTGTATCTGTGCGTGCACACACACAGACATAGACACACACACACCCCGCGCAGGGCAGTGACACTGACCAGCCCACTCCCAGGCTCCAGGACGCAGGACCCATGTCTCCACACGGGCACGCTGGCCTTTTTGGCAGAGGGCTCGCCTCCCACGGTCACCAGAGACTGTAACATCACATTCCAGCATATTCCGAATAGGAGGAGCTCAGCGGGTTGGTCTCGGGGACAGGACTAACCGGGGCGGGGACGAGAGCTCTCGAACTTCGGATGGCCCAGGGCACCTGAGAGCACCGTGAATCACACACGGGACCCTCGGCCCCAAGCCGTGGGCTCCACGTGAGACCCAAACACAGGGTGACCCGGGGCCGCTGTCTGCGGGCCACCGGGGGAAATGCTGCCTCTGACCAACGGGGGCAGACACGGAAGGTCTCCGAACAAGTGTCAGACGAGCAAGGAGAGGAAAGAGAAAGCGCTATGCCGGGTCAGGGCTCTCGGACCCGGCGCCGCCGACCTCGGCGGAGGACTCCCCGTCCTGGGGTGCCCCGGGCGTGTCCCAAGGCCCACCTGCACACCGCCGTGCGTCCCCTGCTCTGCGGACTCCTCGTCACGGCGACAGGGTCACCAGACCCGCCCCAGACACCCCCTCCCAAGCCCGGCCGGTGCCTTTTAAGCAACAGCCACGTGAGCACTTATTTTTGTGTCAAAACGGCAGTTCTCACCTCCAGGAGTCGTGCCAAGTCTGTGAGAAATGAACACTACGGCTAGCGAGGGGGCCTTGTTTCAGGCTGCAAACAGAAGCCAGCTTTCTGCGAAGGTGAAGACGGACAGCCACCCGCCTCCCGTGGAGAGTCCACTACAGGCTTCTCGTCTCCCCAGACGGGGCTCATGCGGTAAACGTACGACCAGGGCTGCGTCC
>NW_021858051.1:0-986 GCF_006229205.1 Suricata suricatta
CTTATTCATCATAGAAATAGCATAGTAGCATCCTTACATTTTTAATCTAAGGCAAAATATTGATCAGCCTATCCTAGGATATAGCTAATACATTAGTGGATCAATTTCACTGCTCTGATAACTTTAGATTCATACATAGATCAAGTGTTTTTTATAGTACTTAAAAATCCTTGAGTTCTTTGTACTTGAATTAATTTTCAATCTTTCTTCTTACTGTACTTAGAGTTATTGATGGCAGAGTCACCATTAAATAAATGGGAATTTGGAATCAAGCCTATGGCTGATACTGATGATAAGAACAGCTCAATTTTTAGTTAAACACTTAAATATGTCTTTGCATAAAACACTTTGCCTAGGTTCCCTGAGTTTGTTACAAACTCTAATAAATTTTTTGTGGTATTTTAAGGATAATAAAGAGTGTAAAAATAGTAAAAGTGTGGGGCATGTGGGTGGCTCAGTCAGTTGAGCATCTAATTTTGGCTCAGGTCATGATCTCACAGTTTGTGAGTTTGAGCCCCACGCTGGGTCCTGTGCTGACAGCTCAGAACCTGGAACTTGCTTCAGATTCTGTGTGTGTGTCTCTCTCTGCCCCTCCCATGATCATGCTCTGTCTCTGTCTCTCAATGATAAATAAATGTTAAAACATTTTTAAGTACTAAAAGTGTTAGTATATTTATATTATTTTGAAAATAGTCAATTACCTAGATGTAAAACTAAAACATTGCAAAAATTGAGGAATATATATTTTAGTCTTAGATTCAATTTTGATCCTTTTAATTGGGTTTGCATAGCTAAGTTTATCTTATTCATCATAGAAATAGCATAGTAGCATCCTTACATTTTTAATCTAAGGCAAAATATTGATCAGCCTATCCTAGGATATAGCTAATACATTAGTGGATCAATTTCACTGCTCTGATAACTTTAGATTCATACATAGATCAAGTGTTTTTTATAGTACTTAAAAATCCTTGAGTTCTTTGTAC
>NW_021858052.1:0-986 GCF_006229205.1 Suricata suricatta
CTAAATGTCCATCACCTGATGAATGGATCAAGAAGATGTGGTACATATATACAATGGAGTATTATATGGCAATGAGAAAGAATGAAATCTGGCCTTTTGTAGGAAAGTGGATGGACCTCGAGGGTGTCATGCTAAGCGAAATAAGTCAGGCGGAGAAGGACAGAAACCATATGTTTGCACTCATAGGTCTAACAGGAGAACAGGAGAAACCTAATAGAGGACCAGGGGGAGGGGAAGAGGGAACGAGAGTTGGGGAGAGAGAGGGACGCAAAATTTGAGACTATTGAATACTGAAAATGAACTGAGGGTTGAAGGGGAAGAGGGAGGGGGGAAAAGAGGTGGTGGTGATGGAGGAGGGCACTTGTGGGGAAGAGCACTGGGTGTTGATGGGAAACCAATTTGACAATAAACTATTTTGAATCTACTACTGAAGAAAGTCTATGGTGCATTTACAACCTTTCAGCTGGAGACTCTGGAAGTAGCAAGTCTGGGTCAATCTGATATACAGATCATCAAGCCCTTTTCTAGAAACAAAGGAAATCTTGGAATCCCAAGCTAAATAATCCTCAATGGATATCACTTATCCATATCCACAAGGATATGTTCCTGGTGAACACTCTCAGACTCTAGGCATAAAGAGAATATCTGCAACCTTCTAGACAGAGAGACTGGGTTACTACTAAAGGAAAGATATGTAGCCTAACATTTTGTCTGTTGCACTAACAATACAAGACAATGGGACAACATTTATTAACTATTGAGGGAAAAATAAGGGGCTCCATGGATAGTATTGTGACAAACTGTATGCAGAGCAACTGTGAATGGCTGAGGGCACTGGTTAATTCAGGGGCAGCATTCATGACACAATACTGTGTGCTGACTGCCTTGTGCATAAGATGCTATAAGCAAGGAACCAATAAATGATGATAATGTGACTGATAACTGCATTACAAGCATATAGTTAGAGTTTAAAGACTAAAAAATAA
>NW_021858053.1:0-986 GCF_006229205.1 Suricata suricatta
TCTGGGATTGTGATGCCTCCCGTTTTGGTTTTCTTCTTCAATATGACTTTGGCTATTCGGGGTCTTTTGTGGTTCCATACGAATTTGAGGATAGTTTGTTCTAGCTTTGAGAAGAATGTTGGTGCAATTTTGATGGGGATTGCATTGAATGTGTAGATTGCTTTGGGTAGTAATGACATTTTCACAATGTTTATTCTTCCAATCCATGAGCAGGGAATGTTTTTCCATTTCTTGGTGTCTTCTTCAATCTCTTTCATAACTTTTCTATAGTTTTCATCATATAGCTCTTTTACCTCCTTGGCTAGGTTTACTCCTAGGTATTTGATAGCTTTTCGTGCAATCGTGAATGGGATCACGTTCTTGATTTCTCTTTCGGCTGCTTCATTTTTGGTGTATAGGAATGCAACTGATTTCTGTACATTGCTTTTGTACCCTGCAACTTTACTGAATTCATGGATCAGTTCTAGAAGGCTTCTGGTGGAGTCGATTGGGTTTTCCATGTAGAGTATCATGCCGTCTGCGAAAAGTGAAAGTTTGACTTTTTCTTTGCCAATTCTGATGCCTTTTATTCCCTCTTGTTGTCTGATTGCTAATGCTAGGACTTCCAACACTATGTTAAATAGCAGTGGTGAGAGTGGACACCCCTGTCGTGTTCCTGATCTCAGGGGGAAAGCTCTCAGTTTTTCTCCATTGAGGGTAATATTAGCTGTGGGCTTTTCATAAACTGCTTTTATAATGTTTAGGTAAATTCCTTCTATTCCGACTTTCTCAAGGGTTTTTATTAAGAAAGGGTGCTGTATTTTGTCAAATGCTTTTTCTGCATCTATCGACAGGATCATATGGTTTTTTTCCCTTCTTTTATTAATGTGATGGATCACATTGATGGATTTGCGAATACTGAACCAGCCCTGTAACCCAGGGATGAATCCCACTTGATCATGATGGATAATTCTTTTTATATCCTGTTGAATTCGATTTGCTAGTAT
>NW_021858054.1:0-1955 GCF_006229205.1 Suricata suricatta
TCGGGCTTACGGATGAAGAAAAGATCCACTGACACGGAGCCACTTCCCCAAGGCCACGTGGGCAGCGAGGGGCGTGGGGACGAGCCGGGGCTCCTGCGCTCAGAGAAGCTCGGGAAAGGCTCATAGCTGCCGGCACGCCCCACGCTCCCGCGGGCCTGGGTCCGCCGGTGTGGCCGCACCGCACCCTCGCCCCGCTGGGCCAGCGGACAGCCCTCCACAGTCATCAGGCGTCCCCAGGGCGCCATCGCGTGCCTCAGCCCTGCGCCGGCCAGCCAGCCCAGGCTGCCGGGTGAACAGGAGGCCTTTGGGCCATTGACCAGCAACCTTGCACAGGGTCACAGGCTGGAGCAGGCCAAGTCCTCAGACCCAGACTCCTCTCCGCCTGGAGGAAACCGGCTGACCTCCCGATGCGTTCCCGTCCTGACTAGGCCGCGTGGCCGGTCAGAGTCCCATAGCCTCCCCACCCCGTGGACATCTGGCCACCCTGAGCATGTCGCCAGCAGCACCGGGTCCCCGGCCAGGGCCCGCTCCTGACACCTGCACCGCCAGCGTCCTGGGAAAATGCATCTGTCAGCTCCCCTAGGAAACTGGCGAGCTGATTAGGAGCACGCATCTTGTTCGCAGAGAGCGCCATCTGGGACAGTCCTGAGGACCACAGGTCCACATGCCCCGGAGCCCGGACCCACCCGCCCCTGCCTCAGGCCTCCCAGAGTCCTCCGGGGTGGGCAAGGGCAGCCACCCCGTTTCAGAGATGGGCCACGGAGGCCAAGAGTTTCTCCTGGCAAGGCAGCGGCACCGGGGGATAGCTCCGACGGCCGACGGCTACCGGGGGCCGCTTACTCTGTTCCAGGCTCTGTGCCGCGCACTCTGCAAGCACTGCCTGTCTGGCACACGGTTGTGAATGTTTATGTCATTCCACAGATCAAGAAACCGGCTTGGAGAGGGCCGGTTCCGCACAACAAGAGAGGCAGGACGCAAGCGCAGGTCTGCGGGCGGGGGCCTGGGGCTCGCCCAGCCGCACACCCCCTCGGGCCCTCCAGGGCACGGGAGCAGGGCCTGGTGGGCCCTGGTACGTGCAGCTGGGCTCCAGGCCCACGGAGACCCCGATGCGGCCAGCACGGCTCCGCCCAGGCGGGGAGGGAGCCCTCAAGCCGGAAGCCAGGACTTCATAAGAGAGAGAATGTCCGAGTGGCGAGCGGTGACAGAGCCCTGCCCCAGTGCAGGCTGTGCGGCCGGTCGCGCGCCCCTGGTGCCCACACCACAGCGATGCACCCGGAGGCTGGCAGGGCCTTATGGAGACAGAGCAGGGTCAGGAGGCTTCTCTCTCCAAGGGCAGTGGAGGTGGTGGCGCCTGTGCCGTCCCCAGGTTGGCGTTGGGGCCCGCGGGCCCTCCCTGGGAGGGACCCGCCGGGAGGCCGCCTCGCCTCCCTCCTGCCGAGGCGGGCATGCTTTCCAGCACCCTGGGTGCCCAGCATATCGGAAGCTCCAAAAGAGTCTGTGTCTCCATCAAGAACATTCCAGAAGGCCTTCACGGAAACCCAGAAGTGAAATTCCTGATGCCCCCGTGGGGATGTCAGTTCTGACAGTCTTTCCAAAGGACCTGGGTCACTCTGACTCAGGGTGGCTACGGCAGCGCTTCCCTGCCACGCCGTCCCCAGAGTTTCCATTGTGTTTCATCTGCGTGGTGCGAGTCCACGCCCAGGAAGGTAAGGACACCTGCTGCCTGTCTGGACACAGACACCTTCCTGGAGGCTGGCAGGGCCCCACCTACGGGAGACAGAGCCCAGCACCCACTTGCCTCCCCTGCAGCTGGGAGCCCTGTCCCCACAAGAAAGGGCCAGTGCACTGGAGAGGTCTGACCCCCAGCAGAGACCCTGACCCCCCCAGCAAAGTCCCCCATCCCCGGAAAAGCCCCATCCCCCACAGAGGTCCCATCCCCCACATAGGAGACAACC
>NW_021858055.1:0-986 GCF_006229205.1 Suricata suricatta
TCCTTCCTTCCTTCCTTCCTTCCTCCCATTCTTCTCCCTGACTTCCTTCTCTTCCTTCTCTCCTCTTCAAAGACAGACATACCTTACATTCCCTTTGCAATTTTCCTGTGTTTGTGGAGTCTCCATACACATACTCTTAAATTTGCAATTCGCCTGCTTGTCATGTGCCAATTTGGTTCTTAGTCAACAATGAGAACTTCTTCTGAGGTTCCAGGTCATGCCTTTTTACATTCTTCCAAACTATATTTGGCTCCTCTTTCATACAATCAATGTTATGATGAAAAAGAATCAGAGTGGCAGGGCGCTGAATCTATATTCTGAGGGATATACAAGACACCTAATTTCAAGTCCTAAAGTATAATGAAGAGTAACTCACAGAGACGTTCCTGAGGTACCCAGCATAGCATCATGTGAGTAAAAGCTGTGTGTGTGCACAGAGTAAAAGTTCCATAAACACTGCCTCAATGATGTATGAATGTTAGTTTCCAAATAAAGATTTTATCAGACTATAACTCTTCCAAATATGGTCATGAGTATATACATCTAATGCACTGACCTGTGCTGTCTAGCTTATGGCTTGACTAATTGTAGCTTGTTTAAGATTTCAACAGACCACTGATGCGGGGGAAACAAGAAACCCGATGTTCCTAGAAGTTCAAGCTTGACCATCGTAGAACAGTGGCCTTTTCTGATGCCAGCCAGCAAGTCTTGGGATCATGTCCAGAACGATTAGGGACTGTAGCACTGCTTCTCCTACATATCAACGCTCAGTAGTTCTATGACTCCCCCTTAAATCTCCCTGCTTCCTATGTGACTTTAGATTGCCTACAACCCCTACATTTGGGAATGAAAACAGTTCTAATAATACGGGTTCCTAATCAATCTCATTGGGTCCCTGTTGCTAAACCTATTCCCTTGTGTCTAGGCCCTTTGAGCGTCATCCCTATATCTACTGTAACATGTGACATTTAAAGCTATGCCCATGG
>NW_021858056.1:0-986 GCF_006229205.1 Suricata suricatta
TGGCCGAGTGGTTAAGGTCTTGGACTTAAGATCCAATGGGCATGTTCCCGCGTGGGTTCGAACCCCACTCCCTATAGGGTGAGCTTCCCAGGCTGGGCCTTTCTGGGGACGTTACCAGTGACATGGGGCCCACCTTGTGTCTGCTTTTTCTGTTTCCTGCGCTGTCTTGAAGCTGAAGCACCTGCGCGAACCGTTTTTTGTTTTTTTTTTTTTGCCCGGAACGCACCCCACCCCCACCCCACCCGCCACCCCAAGTCCGCAGTCTTCTGAAGCTGTTCATGTTCCAGGCCTTTCCGTTCCAAGGCAGATAGAGCCCTGGAGGCGTGGCCCTGTGGCCCCCGCTGGAGAACCACCTGCCAGGTGGACCTCCCACTCAGCTAGGCGGGTCCCCCCTCCTCCCTCCACAGAACAGCTGACCGGGCACCCACAGAAGGGGGGTGTTTTCAAATGCGAACACGCTCCCTCCCCTCTGGGAGCTCTCTCTTGCCTCCCTCTGGGTAGTGCTCTTGGCCATACTCTTCCATTTATGGGCCCCTTGGGCTTCCTCTTCTGTGAACTTATGATGTCTTGACTCCTTTCTCTTAGGATGTGCAGGAGCTCTTCCACCGTGAGTCCACCAGGCCTTATGCTGTGTCACAGGTAAGTCACGTGTTTGCCTTTGAACTCTGCAGGAATTTGGGATAATACTTTGGACTGTGTGCGCTACAGTGACCAGCCTTCTGGTTCAATGTCTGACTTAGATGTGTATTCCCTGCACCCCCATTCCCACCCCACCCCCATGCACAAGAGCAAGGAGAGTGACAGGCAATGCCATTTCTTCTAGAATGTTCATGATTTCTTTTTTGTATTTAGATCTTTGATGTGTCTGATTTTCTCCTGTGTTTTAATATGTGAGCTACAGATCTAACTCTACCTTATTTCCAGAGAACTACCAGTAATCTCCACACCGTATTATTGAATGTCCGTTGTCTCCCCAATCATAGAAA
>NW_021858057.1:0-986 GCF_006229205.1 Suricata suricatta
ACTACCAGTTCAAACAAATGTGTATGTTATCTGCCTTTCACTGAGAATATCCTGTTATCTTATGATGTGTAAGTTACCTCATTGTAATTAGAATAGTTCTGAAGAAATGCCTCTGTAAAACCTATTTCTGCACCCTTTTCAAAGCATCTTTATCATTGAGAATTATTTGCAAAAATTCCACCTTTTGATGTCATAAGTCTATAAATAAAGGCCCAAAACCTGGCGAGAGAGAAGATAGGAGAAATATAGAGAATAAGATGATGTCAGGCTGGACCAATTAAGAAACTGCAGGAATGTCTCTTCATTGCTCTGGTCCGCTGCTGCTACCCCTTCAGGGAGCCCTGGACCAGCTGGAGGGGGGCTCCAGCACAAACCTTGTTGAGCTTTCATGAAATGCACGTAACTTTGTAACCACCACCATGCCTGGAAGTTACTAACGCCCTGCGCACATTCCTTCCAAGTTGCTCTGTCCTGCCTCCACAAATCACCAGCACCCTGACTTGTTGAGCTGCAAGATTGTGTGTAACTTTACATTCATTGCTTTCTGTATAAACCCCCCTGTATGATTATAAAAATAGATGTATCCTATCTGTTACAGATGTGTATCCAAGCATTTTATGGTTTGGAACAGATACAAATAATGCTGTAGTGAGCATTCTTGTATGACTTTTGGTACACATGACACTAATTTTGCTTGGGCATATCATACCTGGCAATACAATACATGTGTCATCAGATTTGCCTGTGCTCAACTCTAGTACTTAATGCCAAACTGTTTCTCACATAATTTTACAAGTTTACTTTCTCATTAGTGTTATATAAGCAGACCATTTTTGTCACTACTTGCTATCAGTAGCCTTTTTTTTTAATGTTTTATTTATTTTTGAGACAGAGAGAGACAGAGCATGAGAGGGGGAGGGGCAGAGAGACAGGAAGACACAGAATTGGAAGCAGGCTCCAGGCTCTGAGCTGTTAGCACAGAGCCC
>NW_021858058.1:0-986 GCF_006229205.1 Suricata suricatta
CCCAATAAATAAATAAACACACACATATATTTATAAAGTATAAAATTCATATATATATATATACATACACACACACACCACATATATATATATGGCCACCCCATTTGCTGTACTTTGTTAGAGCAGTCCTAGAAAGCTAGAAAACTAAAGCACATGCAAACTTACAGAACTAGTAAATGGCAATGTGACAAAGCTGGCATTTAAACTCAGGCAGGTGTGACCCCAAATCCAGTGCTCCTAATCAAACAGGACTTTTTTTTTTAATTTGAGCAAACTCCTATATAGGGCAGACCCTGTGCCAGGATCCATTCGAAGCGCTTTACATGTACTTACCCCAAGTAGGCATTTCCCCACTTTGGGGAATTTCCTCCCGGAGTTATCTGACAGCGTCCACCAGGGGGCAGGCCTGCACCTTTGTGTACAGAACGGAAAAGAGCCCAGAAGGCCGGAGGCTTCTTTCTTGCCGATCCCTCTGCAGAAATGGCCTGTAGCATCGGTTCACCAAAGCAAGGAGCACATCCGAAGAAGGCGATGGTTGTCCTAGAAGCACAGAAACTTCAGGGTTCTCTGAGGCAGGGAGAACCGGGCACCTGAGGGCACGGGCAGTCCGTCTCTAGGGAGCCCTGATCTGTTTTTCCTCGGAACAGACAGAATTCGTTCTCACTTAACAAGCTTCTGATGAGCAGAGAAGTCAACGTTTGTGTTGTAGCTGTCATTTCAGGGGACGGCAGGTCCAACCGTTCCCCTTTTTCTGGAGTTGACTCAGCAGCCACGTCTGTTCCACAACAGCGTAAACCCCAGTCCCACGTGGAGCTTGAGGCTTTGACAGGAGGACTGTGCCTCCCCCATTCATGCTCTCTTTCTCTCTGTCTCAATAATAAATAAACATTAAAAAAAATTGTGAAGGCAATGGGGCGCCTGGTGGGCTCAATCAGTTAAGTGTCCAACTCTTGATCTCTGCTCAGGTCAGGATCCTACGCTTGGTG
>NW_021858059.1:0-986 GCF_006229205.1 Suricata suricatta
TATTTCTTCTTGGATAAACCACTTCTGTTTGCTCAAAGTCTTCAGCTATAAAACAAGTATCTTACTGCCTTATTTTATAAGATTGATAACATGGCCTTTCAGGCACGGTGGTACCCGTTACGCAGGGGAGGGCAATCTGAGACCTTCCATGACCTAAGAAAAGACGCTCCACAGGATTTAAAGCAGGGGTACAGGAGCAACTGAGGGGCGCATCAGTCAAGCATCTACCTCGTGATCTCAGCATGGGTGTTGATCTCAGGGCCATGAGTCCAAGCCGCATGCTGGGCAGCATGCTGGGTATGGAGCTTACTTAAAAAAAGGAAAAAAAAAGAAGGCATAGGTACAGATCTAGTAACAAAGGATAAAGGAAGGTGTGATCGCTTCCTGTAGCATTATTTGGACCTCTCTGACAGTTCAGATTGGTCGAAACTACCATATTCTGGCAGAAAAAAGCAAAGAAGATCCTTGAAGGGTAACTCAAAGAGATGGGTGCCATGTAAGGTTGAGTGTGTAGGGGAAGGGGTGTTGGCTAAAGCCAAGAGGCCAAGCTGCCAGAACAGGGTGCTGGTGATTTGGAATAGTCACTGACCATATGTGTATATGTAGTGATTCTTAAAAAGTTGTAACTTTGAACTCTAAGTGTGGATCGCTATGAAGACGGAAAAGTCTGGATCAGCAAGGGCATCCTGGGAGCAAAGGTCAATCCTGACCAGACTGTAGAACCAGTTTCCATAGCAATACTGCAGCAACAGAACCAAAGGAAAAGGTAGAATGATTAGAATGTCCTTTTCCCCCTCCAAATGACTTGTGAAAGAGGACTGTCTCTGTGATCTTAGGGTGCTCCTTAGGTTCTTGGACAATTCCAGGGACAGAGTACAGGAGATAGCCTTCAATGGAAAGGACAGGGTTTTCTAGAAAACTGAACATTTCAAGACCCAAGAAACTAGTCATAAAAACCAGAGATGTAACATTCATTGTAGCCCACT
>NW_021858060.1:0-986 GCF_006229205.1 Suricata suricatta
TGGGAAGGTAAACTAGTACAGTCACTACAAAACAGTATGACGTTTCTTTAAGAAATTAAATATAGAACTACCACACTATCCAGCAATCCCTCTCCCGGATATATATTCACAGGAAATGAAATCAGTATTTCAAAGAGATCTCTGCACTCCCATGTTCACAGTAGCCTTATTCACAACAGTCCGATGTGGAAACAACCTAAGTGTCTGTTAGCAGATGAATGGATCAAGAAAATATTGTTCTATGCAGTGGAATATTATATGATGTTATATAGTGGAATATTATTCAAACTTAAAAAAGAAGGAAAGTCTGCCCTTTGCAATAATATGAATGAAACTGGGTGGGGATTATGCTTAATGAAAAAAGCCAGACAAAGAAAGACAAATACTATACAGTATCACTCACAGGTGAAATCTTATTTGAAAAAAGTCAAACTCATAAAAGCAGAGAGTAAAAAGATGGTTGCCAAAGTTGGAGAAATAGACAGAGGTTGGTAAAAGGGTATGCATTTTCAGTTCCAAGATAAATAAGATCTGAGAATCTAATGTGTAACATGGTGACTAGAGTTGGTAACACTGTATTGCTGTCTCATCTAATTGAAATCTGCTAAGAGAATAGAACTTAAACGTACTCACACAAAAGGAAAGGAAAGGAAAGAAGAGAAGAGAAAAGAAAAACAAAGAAAAAAGGAAAAAGGGAAATATGTGAGGCGGTGATGAAGGATTAACTAATCTGAAAGGAAAACCCTTTCACAATATATTTATATATCAAATCATCATGGCAGACACTTTAAATACTTAATACTTTATTTGTCAGTTATATCTCAATAAATGACAAAAATAAAAAGGAAAAATAAGCAATTCAACATGCTGGAAAGATAACAAAAATAATATAGTACTTTAAAAATAATGATGCAAAAGTACTAGGGATGGATGACAGGAGTACATAAATGTTAGCTCAATTAGGTAACTTGAGTAGTCAGCAATTG
>NW_021858061.1:0-986 GCF_006229205.1 Suricata suricatta
CTGTGGGCTGCACCATTTCCAAAATCTGACCTGCCAGCATCTCGCTCTCTCACCACTGCCTCACTCACTCATCAATCCCACTGCAAAAATCCTTCGGCCTCACCAAATCCCTCATCCACCGATCACGGTGTCACCCCCTTCGGTTTCCATTCACGTCCTTACCGTCAACCCACGACCTATCCTGAGTATCCTGCAAATACTATCAAGCATCCCGCTGCTCTAGCCCTTCTTTGTAGCAACCTGGGAAAACCTCAACCCTGACTGACCCCAATCATACGCTCTGCCAATTCCAGGAACTATATGCTGCTGGGGGCAGGGGGCGGATGGGGGACAATCCCACAATCGTGCGATTCGCTCGTTAAATTCATGGTCCAACAGGGCCAGTGGCGCAATGGATAACACGTCTGATTACAGATCAGAAGATTCTAAATTCATGGTCAAGGGTCCCAAACAGGCACTAAGCACATCACCTCTCCTCTGCTCGAGCACCGCCCACCGCCCCCTCCACCCTACTCTGTTGATAATCCCACTTCATTCTTCAATTAGAAAACAGAAGTCATCAGACGGTAACTCATTTTCCAACACCAAATCTACTGCTGTCTCCGCATGAGCACTGTTGTGTCTCCCATTACAGGCACTGAATAGCCCTGCTCCCAGTGAGGAGCCCGGATGCCATTCACTCTCGTTTACCTTCTAGAGGACCCAACTTCTTCCGCATCTCGGACGTGCCGCTCCTATTAGCCCACTCAGATCCTCTAGAATGTCCCAATTTAAAAGAGCCCTCTCGAGGGAGGCAAACCACACGAGACTCTTAAATACTGAGAGTGAGGGTTGAGGAGGGGTGAGGGAGAGGGGGACACGGGCAATGGGCCTCAAGGAGGGCACGTGTTGGGATGAGCACTGGGTGTTGTGTGGAAACCAATTTGACAATAAATAGTATTAAAAAATAATAAACAAATAAATAAATAAGCGAGCCCTCTCTTAAT
>NW_021858062.1:0-986 GCF_006229205.1 Suricata suricatta
GGGGGGCACTTGTGGGGAGAAGCACTGGGTGTTATATGGAAACTAATTTGACAATAAACTATTATAAAAACAAAACAAAACAAAACAAAACAAAAAATAAATATTTTTCAGCATGACTTAAAAAAATAAAAAAAATAAATAAACTTTGAAAAAAATAAATTCGAGTTAGTTAACATACCGTGTAGTATTCATTTCAGGACTAGAACTCACGGATTCATCACTTACATAAAACAGCCAGTGCTCAGCCCAACAAGGGTCCTCCTTCCTGCCCCCTGCCCGTTTAGCCCTAACCCCACCCAGCACCCCACCAGCAGCCCTTATTTTGTTCTCAGCATTTAAGAGTCTCTTATGGTTTGTTTCCCTCTCGGTTTTTATCTCTCTTTTTTCCTTTGGGGACGGGAGGGAGGCAACTATTTAAATACACACCAAGAAAATCAAGGAACACTGATGCGCCACCAGACAGTCCAGCCTATGTCTCTAAGAAGGAGCTCCAGAAGGAGGAGTCCAAACCAAGGGGAGAATTACTATTTGAAGAATTAAAGTCTAAGACTTTCCTAGAAACCGGAAGGTGCACCGAGCACGGAGCAGGGTAAACGAAATAAACGCCTCCTGGATACCAAGTGTGACGTAGAGCTTCAGGGATGTAAAGACAAATGTCTAAAACTATCAGAAGAAACAAACTACTTACAAGAGAATAGTACTTAAGCTACAAACACTTGACACGCCAGGAGTCAGAAAATCGTGAAAGACGCCTTCCCACGGGGGAAAGCCTTGCCAAGGCAAAGCGAAGATGCAGATTTGCAGGCACGTCTCAGATCCTGCGGGACCACCACAACGTGTCCCCTTGGCAAACGCATCCTATGGAAGTGGGTCATTGAACTTCCAAATATTGGGGGATTGTCCAGACTTCCTCTTGTTGTCATTTGCTGGTTTCGTTCCAGCGGGGTCTGAGAGGGCCCGGACGGTGCTGTCTGGTGGGTGTTCAC
>NW_021858063.1:0-986 GCF_006229205.1 Suricata suricatta
AAGTATAAATCCTTGGGGCACCTGGGTGGCTCAGTTGGTTAAGCATCAGATTCTCAGTATCAGCTTGAGTCATGATCTCACAGCGGTGATCTTGCAGTGGTGAGACAGAGCCCTGCAAAGAGCCCTGTGTTGGGCTCTGCACTGTCAGCATGGAGCCTGCTTGGGATCATCTTTCTCCCTCCCTCCCACTCCCTCTCCCATTCTCAATAAACAAACAAACAAATAATAAACATTAAACAATAATGAAGTATAAATCCTTAAAAACTGGCGGAAAAGAGAATGGAGGTTCCTCTAAAGTTAAAAACAGAATTATCCTACAATCCAGTAACCACACTACTGGATATTAACCCAAAAAATAAAAAAAACACTAATTCTAAGGGACACATACACCCCTATGTTTCTAGCAGCATTATTTACAATGGCCAAATTATGGAAACAGCCCAAGTGTCCACTGATGGATGAATGGATGAAGAAAACATGATACACACACAATGAAATATTATTCAGCCATTAAAAAATTAAATCTTGCCATTTGCAACAACACAGATAGAGTTACAATACTCTATACTCAGAAGACACTTAAAAAGTTTTTTAATACTATGCTAAATAAGTCATAGAAAGATAAATACCAAATGATTTCACTTATATGTGTAATTTAAGAAAGAAAACAAATGAGCAAAGGAAAAAAAGAGAAAGAGAGAGACAAATCAAGAAATAGATTCTTAACTATAATGAACAAATGGATAGTAACCAGAGGGGAAGTAGGTGGGGAGGGGGGGGGATGGGTGAAACAGGTGATGGGGATTAAGGAGAGCCCTTCTCATGGGGACCAGGTGTTGTACTGAAGCGCTGAATCACTATATTGTACACCTGAAACTAACATAACACTGTATGTTAACTATACTGAAATTAAAATTTTTTTAAAGTACAAATCCTTAAGGACAAAGAAAATTGGGCCCAAGACAATAGAAATATCCTGGAAGTGG
>NW_021858064.1:0-986 GCF_006229205.1 Suricata suricatta
AGCTCTCGGGAGAGATCAGAGTCACCGGGGGACTCTCCAAGCTCCAGGAGGCCATGCCACAGGAGTCCCTGTGCCCCTCTTGGGGACTCCGGCACAGTGACTAACAGACATGTGTCATCTCCCTCATGTCAGGACAGGGAAAGGCTGAGAACATATGAACTCTGCCCGTTCCCACACTGCTTTTTCTGTGACGGCTTTCATACAGCCTGACTTCTGTCCCCAACCCTCACTCATGCCCCCTGCCCCACCATGAGCGCCCACAGCTCAGGCCTCTAATACCTCGGGTTCCCACTCTGTCTGACTTCAAAGCGATGACTGCGTGGAGAAATTACACCCTTCACCCATCATCGAATCTCCGCCCCTTGATGTCATTCTGTCCCGTGCCAGCCCCACCCCCAGGCCATCCCCACCCCCTGGTCAGGCCCGTTGACAGAGGTCGGACCCTCGCCAGCCTCCCTGGACCAGAAGCCCCTCCACGGCAGAGCACACACCTCACCGCCTTACTCCTCGAAGTTCTGAGGCTGACACTTTGCAAATAACAGACTTTCCAACACTAGATGGATGTGGTTCCTCAGGCCTGTTTTCATCCCTCGGCTTCACTCCAGGATCCCGAGTGCAGGACAAGTCACAGAAAGGGGGGTGCCTTTGCGGCAAAGACAGTGGTTTCTCTTCTTCCTCAGCACACAGCTCGTCTACACGGCTCTGCGCCGACCGCAGCTGGGAGGCCACCCTGCCTGCGCTCTCGCCAATGGGTGCCAGGGCGCCTGGCTGGCTCGGTCAGGTAATATCCGACTCCTGATCTCGGCTCAAGCAGTGATCTCACTGTTCCTGAGTTCGAGCCCCACGTCTGGCTCTGTGCTCATGGCACAGAGCCTGCTTGGAATCCTCTCTCTATGTCTTCCTCTGCCTCCTCCACCCCTGCTCGTGTTTGCTCTCTCGTTCTCTCGCAAATTGACAATTAAAAAATTAAAATGAAAACAAGGGGG
>NW_021858065.1:0-1954 GCF_006229205.1 Suricata suricatta
ACACACACACACACCCCTCACACACGCCGCAGGCACATAGAGTTTCTGGACTCATGGTCACTCCTGACCTTTCTCATGCTGTTTCGTTGGCGTGCGGTCGCCTCTTCGCCCCTCCCCCCAATGGCCATATCTTGCCTTTCGAGCCCGTGCTGGCATCTCTTCCTAGACGACCTCCCCGACACCCCCATCAGATCTTAGCCGGCCCTCATCTGCTCCTCCTGCAAATGCCGGGACTGGAACTCTGGACTCAGGCTGCGGGAGGGAACCTCATGATCTCCCTCCTGGGCAGACTCGGTGGGGCGTGGGTCCCCTCTCAGACCAAGCTCCGTTCCTGACATTTGTTTCTCGTCATCCCTGACAGGTGAGTCCATGTTTTGCTGTGAGATGTGCTGGTGCCACAAAGCTCCCACAAGGCCTTGGTCACCTCCCCCTCCCCAACGCAAAAATGGCGGACTCGCAGGAGCTCTGCTCAGAGGCCGCTGCACTGACCAGGGTGGCTGTGGACGGAGGCAGGCGCCATAACCGGGGTCGCCTGCAGAACGGATGCTGCCACACCATGCTCCCTGGGGCAGGGCGTCCTGGGCCCACCTGCGTGCTCGTGACACCGCAGCCTGGCCAACGTGACCCTCTCAGCCCTGACAGACACAGGTCAGCCCCCGAATCACCGTTTTGTTCCGTGTCCTGCTTGGGATGCGCAGAGGTGACGCTCCCGAGTTCTCTGGTCACAGCAGAAGCAGGAGACACCTACCTCCTGGGAGACAGAGCCGCTCCACTTCCTTCCTGGTCACAGTCCAGGCAGGACAGAAAAGGCCCAGGCTTACCTGAGGACTAACAAAGCCAGTTGCCATGGCAGTGACAGATGTCAAGGCCCCTCACAATGCCGGGCCGGCCCCGCCCGGGTGTTGGGGGTGGGTAGGGTGGGCACAGCAGGGGACACCCTGCAGACAAGGCCCGGGGGCCCCACCAGGCCAGCTGGCAGGCTGCACCCGCAGGCTGCCAGCCATCTATGGGGCCCTGAGGTCTGACTACAACACCTCCCACGGCAGCCCCTCAGTGCACCAGTGGTGTGTCCCGTCTCCAACCTCCTGCTTCAGGCAGGATGTCGATGCCAATGTTCCTCATGACGATCGACCCATTGGCCAATTCTGCTCTGGGACCCCAGACTTGCACCCTCTGTCCAGACTTCTGCCTTCCCTCCCTTGAACCTGTCCCCTCGGTGGTCATGGAAAGGTCGTGGTGGTGGGGAAAAGGTCACAGAAAGGCCAAAGAAGAGGTGGGAGCGAGGGGCATGTGGACACTGCGCTGGGAAAGGGGTCTTTCCCAAGGACGGCTCGGCACAGACACCCCCTTTCCCTGCCTCTCCCCTCAGGGTCTCATCTATCAGGGGCAGGAGCTTTCCAAGGCCCCATTCAGCCATCTCGGAACCCCTTCCCCTCCTGAGTCAGGGCACAGCCGGGGCTCTGCTGCCCCTGGCACCACAGACTCCCCGGGACCCCGCTCAAGCCTCCCGCCTGCACTGAGTATGGCCCTGCTGCCGGGCACCTGCAGTGGCCAGGTGTCTGCCCCCCACCAGGCCGCCAAGATAGGCCCAAGACAAGAGAAACTGGTGGATTACGAGGCCACTGGGCAGGGGCCAGGGACCAGCTTGGAGGGGAGGTTGTGTCTTCAACACGCGGTCAAGAGCACCCTACTGGGGAGCCAGGAGACCTCTGGGCTTGGCAAGGTACTGGGCCACGTGGCTGATGCCGAGACCGACCGCTGGTCTGGGTCAGTCTGGCTCCGTCCAGCCTGCTTACCCGGGCTTCCGAGTCCTCAACACGCATCCTTTTGGCCGAACACACCACACCGAGAGATCTCCTGCAGCAAAGCGTCCGTGGGGATGACAGGGACGCCGATCCTGGCATCCTTGTCTGAACACAGGTGGGCAAGAGCAGCTGGGGCCCGGGATGTGAGG
>NW_021858066.1:0-986 GCF_006229205.1 Suricata suricatta
ATATCATGACCTGAGCCCAAGTCCCAAGGTGGACGCTGAACCGACTGAGCCACCCAGGTGTCCATATACTACTGTAATTTTATATCAAGAATGTTATAGGAGCATCTGGGTGACTCAGTCGGTTCAGTGTCCACCTTGGGACTTGGGCTCAGGTCATGATCTTGCAGTCAGTGAGTGGTAGCCCCGTGTCGGGCTCTGTGTTGACAGCTCAGAGCCTGGAGCCTGCTTTGGATTTGTGTCTTCCTCTCTCTCTGCCCCTCCCTCCCCTCAAAAATATATAAACATTAAGAAAGTAATGTTACAGAACTATGATTATATAATTATAGAGTATATAATCTTTTTGATTAGCGTTTTATTTAGCATTATTTTCTGGATCCACCCAAGTTGTTGCATGTGTCAATAGCTCATTCTTTTTCATTGCTAAGTAGGTTCCTCATACAGATGTCTCACTGTTTACCTGCTAAGGGATATTGTTGTTTTGTGGTTTGGGCTATTACACATAAACATTTTTGGCTGTTACTATGGGGGAAAAAAAGAAACAGGAGCTTATTGGTGACCTGAAAATTACTCTCAATTAATTTTTTAGTTACTACTACCACCCACAACTAATAACAGTTCTAATGCTATCAGTTTTTAATTTAATGTAAATGTTATAATAGTTGTATTTTATTTAATATTGTACTGTTTTATTGTTTTATTTTAGTTTTGATTATGATAAGTATACTTGTTAATCCTCATCCCTTATTTCCCCTTTTCCCCCACCCACCTCCCTCTGGTAACCAAGCTTTTTTGTTTCTTCTTTTGAGGTTTTTATTTAGATTCTAGTTAGTTAACATGTGTGGTAAAATTGGTTTGAAGTGTCGAATTTAGTGATCCATCCCTTAAATACAACACCCAGTGCTCATCACAACAAGTGTCCTTCCCTTACCCGTCACCGCATCTCCCACCTACCTTCCTCCATCAACCCTCAGTTTGTTCTCTATAGT
>NW_021858067.1:0-986 GCF_006229205.1 Suricata suricatta
TCCCTATACTGGGCACTTGTTCAAGTTTTGTCACTCAAGCACTCTTGGGTATCTTCAGCTTGCTGTGGGATTTTTGTTTTGACCCAAACTTATAGATGTGTGAAAGATGGGCTGAAGGGGGTGTATGCCATCATCCTGGAACCAGAGGCAGAGTCCTAAGAGATTTCATCCTACAATGTTGAATGGGGTTTCACAACTATGATGTGTTTTAAGCTCCTCTAGAATAGATTAGTCTCAGATACATCATGGGCTTGCCTGTAAGGTTCTCACTGTTCTAATATGGGTAATATTTTTGTAGCTATAAACCAACACATAAAATTGTTCCTTGGAATCTAGCCAACCTTAGGTTTCTTGCCTACCATTTCCTTTTTCCAGGTAAACAATTGTACTGCATTTAAACCTCAACTTAGTTGCACCTGGGTGGCTCAGTTGGTTCAGCAGTGAAGTTAGACTCAAGTCATGATTTCACTGTTCAGTTTGGGCCCTGTACGAGGCTCTGAGCTTACAATGTGGAGCCTTCATGGGAATATTTCTCTATCTCTTTCACTGCTCCTCCCCTCAGGTGTTCTTTCTCCCTTGAAATAAATAAACAAATATAAAACAAACAAACACACAAACATATTTTAACTAAGTCCTCATAGAGGTAAAATTCCAGAAAGAAAAGCATCCTGATATAACACCTGTCATTCAACCTTATTGAAATGTGAGTAACAGGGGTGCAGTGGCATCTTGGCAGTGTGAGTTGTTTTTTTTCCTCTCCCCTCAATTTATGTCTAACTGGACATCCATGACTGAATAAGAGTGGCTCTACCCAGCATACAAGGACACTGAGAGATCCAGGCATGTGCATTTGAAAGCAGGTGGACTGAGGACACAAGAGGCTCTGGGGCCAAGGGAGGTACAGCAGCCACAATGGCAGTGCTGGTACTGGCAGAGGAGGCAGACAGGGGAGGTGGAGAGCAAAGGTGGTGAGTGAAGTCTTCCAG
>NW_021858068.1:0-986 GCF_006229205.1 Suricata suricatta
AGATGGAGACACAGAATCCAAAGCAGGCTCCAGGCTCTGAGCTGTCAGCACAGAACCCAACGTGGGGCTCGAACTCACAAACTGTGAGATCATGACCTGATGAGCTGAAGTCAGACACTTAACAAACTGAGCCACCCAGACGCCTCTTTACCAAATTCTTTTCTCTTTATGCAGAGGTTCGTTCTGCTTTCGTCTGAACTTAACGCAGAAGCCAGGGTAGGGTTCTGCAGACACGTAGGAAGAGCAAAAGGATCCAATGAAACTGCGTTGGGCTCAAGGACAGTGGTCAGGGAGCAAAGTCTTTATAAAGACACTGTGAACTCGGAAAGCAAGGCGGCAAAATCACCTGACTGCGGGCACCGGTCGTCATCCGCCTGCGTGCCTGCGGAGCAGGGTGGGGACAGCGAGGTGGACAGACAGCTGTCCCCACTGCTCTGGACAAGGGACTGCAGCACGGGGTGGCCAGATACTCCAGTCTGTCCCGAAAAGCTGAAGTAAGGATGGGATCTGTTGTTGAAGTCTGTGAGCCCTGGTTTAGGCTGGCCTGGTTTTCCAAAAACAATGGCAGCAAAGAATTTACAGACTCTTAGGCTCTCTCTGCAGAGCAAGCGAAACACACCTACAGTGAGGTTCACGTGTAGGATGTCACGAGGAAATGATTCTCCTCTGAGTCATGGGAGTAAAATCACTATTTGGCAACCAACCCATGTTTATTTCCATAAAAATAACTTGTCTGTGAACGATATGCTCTTCTAAGACCTCCTTCCTTCCCTTACAGGTACAACGTGAAGTTTCAGTGAGCATTTTAAGGTTGTTTGGCTTTTTTGTTTCCTCCTCTGCTGCCTAATCATTTTCACTAAATTCCCCCTAAGCCTTTTATTTTCTTTCCACACTACCAGATAACATTCCACCAATCACACATGGGAAGAAAATAGATACAAGTGAAGCAGGACACATGTCCCCGGCATGAAGTTATTTCTCAGTGT
>NW_021858069.1:0-986 GCF_006229205.1 Suricata suricatta
CACAAGAGAAAAACTTGATACATTAGATTTTGTCCAGATGAAGAAATTCTTTATACATTATAGACAATGTGCAGAGAAGGGAAAGACAGACCACAGATTGGGAGAAAATCACTTCACAGGATACATCTGATACGGGAGTTGTATCTAGAATATACAAAGTTTCAAAACTTAAAAATCAGAATTCGATAATGCAAAAAAAATAGCAGGCAAAAGCCTTGAGCACACTCTGGAATTCACAGATGGCAAATAAACATAAAAAATATGGTCAGTGGGGCACCCAGGTGGCTCAGTTGTCTGAGCTTCTGACTCTCAATTTCAGCTCAGGTCATGATCCCAGGGTCACAGGATTGAGCCCCATATCAGGCTCTGTGTTGAGTATGAAGCCTGCTTAAGATTCTCTCTCTCCATCTCTTTCTGTACTTCTCCCTCTCTCTCTCTTTGTGGGGAAAAAAAAAGATGGTCAATATTATTAGTCATTAGGGAAATGTAAAGTAAGAAATACTACTACACATTTATTAGAATGACTGAAACAGAAAGATGACAATACCAAATATTGGAGAGGATTTGAAGAAGCTTGAATTGTCACATGTTGACAGTGGGAATGTTGACTGACAACTACATTGGAAACTTTGACAATGTCTCAAAAAGTTAAACAGGTGTCTACCATCACTACATTCCTAGACTTTTACCTATGAGTAAGTAAAGTATTTTCTTATTCATTGTATGTGAATTCATTGTACGTGAACATTTATAGCAATATTATTTGTAATAGTCCCAAACTGGAAACAGACAAAATACACATCAATATTTGAATAGGAAAATAATTATGTTATATTTATATAACAAATATTATGCAGTAATAAAAGGCAGTAAACTCCTTTTTTAAGTTTATTTATTTATTTATTTTTCCCATAATATATTATTGTCAAATTGTTTTCCATACAACACCCAGTGCTCTTCCCCTTAAGTGCCCTCCACCATCACCA
>NW_021858070.1:0-986 GCF_006229205.1 Suricata suricatta
TCTAATCCTAGAGAAACTAGGGGCAGCTGCAAGGGTTGAAAGGACGCGAGAACTTTTGCTCAATCGCAGTCTCCCTACTGGCTCCTTGCTGCTGCTTCCCACACCCATTACATCACATTTTTTATATTACCAAGCCAACATGACCCTGCAAATAAATAGCTGGAAAAATGAGAGCAATAAAGAAACATGAAAAAAATGTCATGGGTAAGAAGTATAGGAACCACAGGACAGCGGGTTAATAGTCGATGCTCAACTGAGATATTGGTATACTTTTCTGGTTCTTAGAAAGTTGATGGGATTATAATTTAAATGAAATTCAGAGCTTGGAATGTAAACTTGCTCTAATTTACCCCTTTACACAACTGGCAGTCTATTCAGTATGTCTATGTAGACTAAAAGAACCACAGTCTAAGCATTTAAGTATTTGAATTCATTATGGGCCAGATGTTACATTTGTATTACAGTATGGGAGTTTTGAAACTTACATCTTTTACAGGGACTTCTCAATAAGAAATTTCAAGTGTAGTTGCTTTTCTAACTTATTAACAGATCATTGTATGACAAAGAATTATTTTTACTTCATATATTATTGTATTAATATAACATCCAATACTCTAAAATGAAATTAACATATATACAGGGTTTATTTTAATTCCATGAAGCAAATAAAAAGGGTTTCAAATAGTCATCTTTGTTGGTATTTTCCAGAAAAATGAGGAACCTACCAACAGTCATTCCCTCCCCACCCCCTCTTTATTTTAGAAAGAGAGCACAAGCAGGGGAGGAGGTAGGAGGTGGGAGAGAGAGAGATAGATAGAGAGAGGAAGAGAGAGAATCTTAAGCAGGCCATACACTGGGTGCAGAGCTCAACACGGGACTTGATTCCACCACTGTGAGATCATGACGTCAACCAAAATCAAGAGTTAAACACTTAACTGACTGAAACACCAAGGAGCTCCATCTAACACTCAATTTCTAAGGGGGGA
>NW_021858071.1:0-986 GCF_006229205.1 Suricata suricatta
TTATATAGCTCTACACCTAGAATCCAAGGAGTGTAACAGCTGTTATCTGTTTAGGATAATGTGGACTGTTTAGAACATGCCTCAGGCCATTCATAATCTCACTCCAAATATTCTTGAGTCAATTTTGTTTATTCCTCTCCCCAAAATGAAAACACAGTTACATAAATTTTTAGGGGCAGCTGGCTACTGCCTCCAAATTTTGCCTAAGTTTGCAATTTTTTGATAAACTTTTGCATGCTCTTCTCTCAGATATCAATAGACTTTAGAGCCATTAACCTCCTTTGAAGCCTCAAAACTGGCTCTGTCTGCACCCCAGCTCTTAGCTTGCCGAATTGTGACAAGCCCTTTCATTTATACTGCATGAAAAGAATGGTGGTGTTGCACACACCTGGGACATGCTTTTGCCCCTCAGATACATCCAGGAGCATTTTCCTCATGCCCATCAGACCCTGTGGCATCAGTTATGCTCCCATGGTACACCACGGTGGCCCCAGGTGCCACCTGGTGGAAAAGCCAGCACTCTGACATTATGCTTTCCTATTCACCTATGTGTTTCCACATGGTGCCTGCTCCCTTACAAGTTCATAAAACATAGCACCTCTCCATAACACGACAGACCCACTACAAACAAGGGCTTTTAACTAATCCTCCATCATCTTATTCCTGTTGCTAAAAGGCTTCTAATTGCTGACCTATTACAGCTATTCAACCTCCTTCTAAAATCAGCATTGTTCACTGCTCAGAACATACTAAGAAAGCTGATGTTGTATCTTTAGAAAATGATAGGGTTGACAGAGCTGCTAGGCATGTACCCCAAACAGACTCTCTTCTCCTTTCACCACCCAGTTGTGAACCCTACCTTTATCACTAAGAGTATTAATTTCCTGGCAAACGCCACACAGTCTGCAAAGGACAATCAGATACAAAAATGTGTCAAACAACTATCAGATGGATTATGCAGCAGGCCAAATGGTCTTTCTACAGCA
>NW_021858072.1:0-986 GCF_006229205.1 Suricata suricatta
CCATCCACAAAATATATAACCTTTGAGAATTCACATTTTTTAATCTTGCAAAATAGTGGAAAACCATCCCTATGCGCCTACACAAATCTACACAATGTTTCCAAATATCATACTGCATAGTTGCATAATAGTCCAACACATAATATCTTAGCCATCTCTCTAGTAATAAAAGCACAAATGGTTTTATGGTTTTCTATTGCTGCACTTAATATTCTTGAATGCATACTTTTGGAGTATTTGTGTAGAGAAAATTCTAATTTGAATTTTTTGTTATATGCATACATTGTAAAATGATTACTATAACCAGGTTACCACATCCGTCTCTTCTTATAGTTACTTTTACTTTTATTTTTTTTGGTGAGAATCCTTACTATCTACTCTTTAGTGAATTCTAAGTATACAGTAAAGCATTACCAGGTACATCACCAAGCTGTACATTGGATTCTCAGAAGTTATTTCATCTTATTACTAAAAAGTATACACTTTAATCAATATTTCACCATTTTTTCCACTCTTGAACTCTTGCAACCACCATTCTTTCTGCTTTCTGGTTCTATACATTTGACTTTTTTCAGATTCTACATGTAAGTGGAATCATATAGTATTTGTCTTTTTGTGTCTGGTTTATTTCACTTAGCATAACAGCCTCAAGGTTTATCTATGTTGTTACAAAGAGCAAGATTTTCCCTTCTAGTTGCTTAATAAAATCTCAATATAATATAATGTATTCATTATAATATACAATGAGATATATATACCTCATATTTACTTTCTCCACTCATGTGTAGACCCTCAGGTTGTTTCTATATATTGGCTGTTATAAATAATGTTGCAATATACAGGAAAGTACAACTAAGTCTTCAAGGCAATGATTTCATTTCCTTTGGATATATATACTCAGAAGTAGGAGTGGTGGTAGGAGAATTAACAAAAATGGTAATTCTATTTTTGACTTTTTAAGAACTTCTGTATTGTTTTTCATGTTG
>NW_021858073.1:0-986 GCF_006229205.1 Suricata suricatta
AGATGGAGACACAGAATCCAAAGCAGGCTCCAGGCTCTGAGCTGTCAGCACAGAACCCAACGTGGGGCTCGAACTCACAAACTGTGAGATCATGACCTGATGAGCTGAAGTCAGACACTTAACAAACTGAGCCACCCAGACGCCTCTTTACCAAATTCTTTTCTCTTTATGCAGTGGTTCGTTCTGCTTTCGTCTGAACTTAACGCAGAAGCCAGGGTAGGGTTCAGCAGACACGTAGGAAGAGCAAAAGGATCCAATGAAACTGCGTTGGGCTCAAGGACAGTGATCAGGGAGCAAAATCTTTATAAAGACACTGTGAACTCAGAAAGCAAGGCGGCAAAATCACCTGACTGCGGGCACCGGTCGTCATCCCCCTGCGTGCCTGCGGAGCAGGGTGGGGACAGCGAGGTGGACAGACAGCTGTCCCCACTGCTCTGGACAAGGGACTGCAGCACGGGGTGGCCAGATACTCCAGTCTGTCCCGAAAAGCTGAAGTAAGGATGGGATCTGTTGTTGAAGTCTGTGAGCCCTGGTTTAGGCTGGCCTGGTTTTCCAAAAACAATGGCAGCAAAGAATTTACAGACTCTTAGGCTCTCTCTGCAGAGCAAGCGAAACACACCTACAGTGAGGTTCACGTGTAGGATGTCACGAGGAAATGATTCTCCTCTGAGTCATGGGAGTAAAATCACTATTTGGCAACCAACCCATGTTTATTTCCATAAAAATAACTTGTCTGTGAACGATATGATCTTCTAAGGCCTCCTTCCTTCCCTTACAGGTACAACGGGAAGTTTCAGTGAGCATTTTAAGGTTGTTTGGCTTTTTTGTTTCCTCCTCTGCTGCCTAATCATTTTCACTAAATTCCCCCTAAGCCTTTTATTTTCTTTCCACACTACCAGATAACATTCCACCAATCACACATGGGAAGAAAATAGATACAAGTGAAGCAGGACACATGTCCCCGGCATGAAGTTATTTCTCAGTGT
>NW_021858074.1:0-986 GCF_006229205.1 Suricata suricatta
GCATATAAAAAGAATTATCCACCATGATCAAGTGGGATTCATTCCTGGATTACAGGGATGGTTCAATATCCGCAAATCCATCAACGTGATTCATCACATTAACAAAAGAAAGGATAAAAACCATATGATCCTATCGATAGATGTAGACTGCAAATTTAAAGTGGTATTTCGGAGCCAGCTTTTATGGCTCAGGAGAGAAGACAGTGCATATCTGCTCCTTCCCATGTTCAGTGACATCAGGTTGAGCTTGAACTTGGCAGTGGTGGGAATTTTTACACCATGGGGACTGGCAAATGCCACACATCAGTACTTCCCCCTCCCCCATGAACTGATGGTTAAGCATTTAGCAGAATGGTATTGGTTCTAGGCCATCTCTGAGGACATCTTGATTATAAAAGGTTTTTAAAACATAATCAAGGACCTCTTAGAACACAGCACAAGTTCTAACAATAACAAAGTTACCTTTTAAACCCTTTTTTGTTTCTTCCTCTCCCCACTGTTTTGGTTAATGTTTTTCAAGATGATGTGTGGGCAAAAGATCCCATTGTTGCTTATGTTTCATTTTTGGTTAAACATGGCTTCATCTGTTGGGTTCATAAAGAATAGGCTTCTTGTTTTTTCTCGAATTTCCCTGCAGTAGTCCTGTTACCCTATTTTCATACAGTTTTCTTGTAACACCCCGAAGACAGGACTCCTTTCTTGTTGATGTGCACACTATTTGTGCAGGAAAATGTAAGGAGAGCTAAAGACAAAGCCTGAGCAACGTTTGCTTCCCTTGATGCCAAGATGGCAGCTGCGTCCTCAATCTGGGGCCGCCATTACACTGACGTGTCATGAGGCCTCATGATGATCGGCATTTCAGTGGGCTGGCACTACCACCCGCTGTCTTCATCACAAATCAGCCAAAAGAACAGATTTCCTGCCATAATACATTATTTGTAAGTTTAAAGAACCAAAGGAAGATAGACAAGGAAATATTTTGTTGT
>NW_021858075.1:0-986 GCF_006229205.1 Suricata suricatta
CACAGAACCCATCTCATTCTGCCATTTCTAGAATGAAGAATGAGGGAAGTATGACAGCGCCTTTTAGGAAATCTTTGGGTTCTGTTGACTTTCTTTTCTCTCCCAGAACCACCTGCCACCATCCATGTGTCACTTTGCAAGGTTCTTTTGGGGTTGATCATCTCTGTGAGACTGGGTACATAGTGGCCTTGGGACAGATACCCTGGCCCATTGTCACTGGATGAGTCTGAGGGAGGGGACAAAAGGAGGGGACGAAGGGAAGGCACAGAGACAGAGAGTACTCTGGGCTGTTTCACTCTGCTCCTCCTGATGACCCCAGACAGGCCTCTTCCTCTGCCCACCCATGACCCCTCTTCTGAGGCCATGAGGGCCCCCTAGTCAAGCAGGGAGATCTGTGGATTAGGCATCTGCTGGCCCGTGTTACCGTGAGAGTGGCCACCTCACTCCCCCAAAGACCTGGCGTGTCCCTGTCCTCTCTTCGCCTCAGCCCTGTGCTGTAAAAGGAAGCACTCTATGGTAGATGGCATCTAAATGGGTGTGCAGGATGAAAATGCTCTGCACACATTACGATGTGCGTTCTCGGCTGCCAGCCGCCAACAGTGGGATGTCAGGAAAGTCCCCGCGCCTCTGGCTTTTAAGCCATGGGGTGGATGGGTGGGGGCTGGGTGCGGAAGCTTCAAGGACTCTTCTCTCTGTTCCTTTTCTGGATTCTATGAATCCTAATACCAGTGACTTGAAAAAAAACTATTTATAGAAAAAAAAATCCCTGAAAATCACTACGCCGTAAGATTTGATTTCTCAGAAATGACCAGGAAGAATTCAGGACGCCTCAAGGTGGTGTGTGTGTGTGTGTGTGTGTGTGCACGCATGAGTGTGTGTGTGCGTCTGTGTGTGTGTGTGTGTTCTTTTTTCCCCCCGTTTTTTTTGTATTCCAGTGAATCAATCTTTGCAGAGAGTATGAGATGAAAATCTGCCACCTTGCAGTA
>NW_021858076.1:0-1952 GCF_006229205.1 Suricata suricatta
CAGATCAAGTTTAGGGAGGATATGGTTTGCATATTTGGAGATCCATCCTCTTTTCCTGTTGTTTAAGTAATCATATGCCCATGGGGTCTTATTACCATCCGCACCAAGTAACAAGCACAATAGATTGTGAATGCATGGAAAAGTGTGACAATTTTTCTGAAGGTCACCTCAAGTTGTCTAATTTAGGCAAACAACAAACACTTAAAGACCATCAGAACTAGAATTTAACACCCATAATGGTGCGTTGTTGAAACATAGTTTTTCTTTCTAAAAACCCCCATTTCCAGAGACAGCCAAATGGAGACCAATGCATTTGTGGAACGAGTCCAGTCTTAACAATCCTGGCCTAATTATTTACATAGGCTCAGCGAATAGCCTATGTAATAGCGATTGTTCATGAGGACCTTTCAAAGTTTGCTTTGCTGGGACCTTTAATATGGAATCTCCAGGTTGAACTTTTAGTAGTATCTCCAGGCTAGAAGCCAAGCCAAGCACTTTCCATCAGACAGGCCTGCAATACCTGTAGAATTGGGCGAATTCCTCTTCACGAGGTCCCCAAGGTGTGCTGAGGTTCCTGCACCTGTCAGGAAGTGACCTTCTTTACTCACCTGAGGAGGCTTCTGGGAACTCTGTGAGCAAGGTATCGAGCCAACATTTTCAAGGGCCTTTATGGCTCCCTGTTTCATAAAGTCAACCTTAGTTCCTTAAACCTGTCTGGTCATATCTGAGCCTATGCATGACTCTCAAATAGGGCATTCCAGTCAAAGCCTTGGTAAAAATAACTGTATTTCCAATGGTGTCCTGTTACAAGATGAACAGGTTCTTACTGAACTTATGTAAACAACTGTCATTGCAGTAAAAGAATACTCCCTGGGAGTTTTTTAATTTTAGAGGGTTAAAGTAGAGAGAAAAGAATAAATGAATACTTTATGACATTTCTGTATATCATAAATATCTTAAAAAATTTCCTTAATCTGGATATGCAAACATTAGAGAACTTGTAATATTTCCAACAAGAGTCACAAAACTACAATCTTCCTCAGTTTATTTAGTCCCATGTTCCTAATTCCTCTTCAGTTTGAATGCAGCTTTTTAGCTCTGGCAATTCTTACCCATTTTAGTATTAATCTTGAAGATGTCAAATACCTGTATTTGTTTTAAAAGTTCTTTTTACAAATCTCTTTGAAGAAGAAACACATTTTGTGAGAGAATAAGATCATAAATGACAAAATCTCAAAAATGGACATTGTTAAAGATCTGATGAGAGTTCATTATGATGTAATTGACAAAGAAATTCAGTTATTTCTGTGGCACCTAACATTTGAAGTAATCAGAATATTAAATGATAACCTTATACCAAAACATTAAAACTTTAGGAACTGCATATATATTTGGGCAGTTACAGCATTTACCCATGCAATACAACCTAAGGTTCACCATTGTACAACAGTGCATTTCCAAGTAACTTAGTATCCCAAATATAAGCGCCTAGTTGGTCAAAAGACACTTTCATCATATAAATCCTGGAGGTCTGTTAAAACCTTAGGAAGTTATAAAGCACATCCTAGGTAGGATTACAAAAGATTACAAATTTTTAAAACTTTATCTATTTAACCAAAGTGGAAATAAGAGATCATAAAGGCAAATGCATAGCATCATATAGTCGTTTAGCAAAACCTAGCTCCTTTAACATTGAGAAGTTTTAACTAAGCAAAGACCTGATAAAGATGAAACCTAAAATTTTGGCTTTCTAGCCAGACAAGAGAAAACCTTAGTTTACATTGTTTTACCAAGAGCAGATTAACAATCCAAGAAAACTTTGTCTTCTGAACAGAGAGAAAAGCAGAGTTTCAACCTAATACTAGTGTACTTTTATTTTTTTTAATTTATAATAGTTTGTCAAATTGGTTTCCATATAACACCCAGTGCTTATCCCCACAAGTGCCCATCTC